>NC_134486.1:218497390-218552390 GCF_040206685.1 Ascaphus truei
AACAGAACGAGCTACGGGCCTGTGCACTACTGTCTAGATGACATGATCCTGGCTCATCTCCATCTTTCATTGACTTTGGTATTTTTTCACCGCCTAGTTCGATGCACCACTCTCCGCCACCATTGTCCTCCTCTCCGGCAACATCATTGCCATCATTTCAGACACCATTATTGCCAGCTTCTGCAACATTGATGGCCTCTGCTCCAGCACAATTCTTAAGCAGCTTCTCCTGCAACCAAAAAAAGATGAAGATTAGGAACAAGTAAGAGGACAGTGGTACGCAAATACTGGTGCCCTGTGTTGGGTACATGGAAAAAGAGTAGTCAAGGGAACACAATGAAGGGAAGTGAGAATGTATCTGCTTTAGCACCTACACAGCCATATACACACATGGCAGTTACATCACCCTTGACACACACATCTTCAATCATGTCACTGCCAACAGCACCCACATCTTCAATCATGTCACTGCCCACAGCACCCACATCTTCAATCATGCCACTGCCCACAGCACCCCCATTTCAAACTATGTCACTGCCAACGGCACCCCCATCTTAAACTATGCCACTGCCAACGGCACCAGAAACTGCTATAGTGCGGACCATAATGTTTCCTGTTCATGGCAGAGCTTGCACATGCCACCGACGCAAACCTTCAACGCAAAGCCCGTTGACTTGCTCTCAAACATTGCTGTCTGAAAATGAATAAATATTTTAAGTGTCAATGTACTTTGGTAGTTCTTATTGGGTCACACATACACAGCATTGTTTGTGTGAAAAATACATACATTACCCTTCTAAGTTGATTCAAGAAACTATTCCTTGCATACTTATAGTAACTAAGGAGTACATGTTCATACAATTTTAAAGAGACAAAAAAGTATAGTAATGGATGGTCAAAATGTACAAACGTGTCTTTCATATATTATTTCCAGAGCAAATACATTGACATTATATTACATACACTGTAGGAAAAGGGGATAGTCAAACAGGTTGTAGGGCACAATTTTGCCTAAATAGTATGCAACTATTTTTAAAATATGGAGCATTCATACTACCTACATACAGTACAATCAAAGTATCTTTGTCATGCTAAGGCACAATACAGCTTAAGGAGACATGAGAACCAATGTGTTGTGTTACTGAAACAATGTAATCTCAATAAGTCTTTTTTAACCCCCAACAAATTAATAAAAACATGATAAGAACATCGTGTGTTTAATTTATTTACAACATTCTTCATTTAATTAGCAAACATCACATGGACACATTTGCACTACAATGGTAAGATACAAACGAGTGTGTGTGTGCATATACATATATATATATCACCCAAAAAATCTCGCCACCTCGTCCCACTTTAATAAAATAAATTGAATAAATTCCTAGTAAGAACAACATTCATTTTTGACATAAGTTTATTTATTGTATTACATTATACTACAATTAGTCCTTGTTACGTGTGTGTGTATGTGTGATCTTACCTGATCGCAGTCCCTAAATGTCCAGGTACCCTCATTCCCGCAATATTATATGTTGGAGGGGAGGTGTTCCCTACCTGTCTTCTGGGTAAGGGGGTAGTCCGATGAGTCCGAGAGTGTGGGTGAGAGTGTGAGACAGAGAGAGTGTGGGTGAGAGACAGAGAGAGTGTGGGTGAGAGAGACAGAGAGGGGGCGAGAGACGGTGTGGGGGGGGGGGTGTGAGAGACGGGGTGGAGGGGTGATGGGGCTAATTCTGGTGTCCTACACACACACACACACACACACACTTGTCTCTCCCATACACACACACACACACACACTGTCTCTCATACACACAGTGTCTCACGGGGACGGGGGAGGGGAGAGGGGGGAGGGGGAGAAGGCTGAAACCGAGCACCACCAGCACACTCCCCCCCCCCCCTGCTACCACCTCCCACTGGTACCGGGGAGGGGGGAAGCGGGGACTGCGGGGGGGGGGTCACCCCGCTACCACCTCCCACCCTGCGGGCTGACACGGGGACCGGGAGGGAGTCGGAGTCTGCTAGAGAAGGGGGGGGGGAACACCCCGCTACCACCTCCGGCCCCGCACAATGGGTATATAAAAAAAAATATGTACCTTCAGATATTTCTAGATCTGATAGATGAGGTGCAGGGTGTACAAGCACCTATAGTAGAGATATGCTCCAGGTGCTGTTGTAGTGACAGATAATGGTGGAGGGCTACAGTAGTGATACCTCCTATTGGACAGTAAAAGGCAACCACAACCAGATATTGTCAATGACAATTGTACAGGTAATGTACTACTATGACGTATAGTGGGTACTATGCTAGGCTCTATGAAGGTACACATTATAAGTTTATTCCCTTGTGAACAAACTTGTCGATTTAGATTCCCTGAGGTGGGGATAAGTGTGTCTTATCTGGATAGGTATCCTAGTATAAAGGGAAAACACCTTGGGTATATCAACAGTGTTAATCGGTGGTACCTATGTTGCAGTGTGATACTCGCCTAGAGTTGGGGTGCCAATATACTGTACTAGAGAGGTGGTTGTGTGGATACTTAGTACATTAGAAGGCTATACCTCATCTCCTAACTTCAAGTGAGGCAGATACAAATTGGATGACATCACAGTATTACGTGTAATGAAATCAAAACAGGCAGTGGTGCCGAGGGTGTCTCTAAATAATAATCCACAGGGCAGTGTGATCATACCAATAGTATGTCTGTTGAGTAGTACTCAGTGAGGTCAGTCTCAGTGCTCCAACGTGCTTATATATACTTTGGCTGAAAAGCTTGCATATTTATTTGCTTGCAGAGAGGTGTTTGTATACGTCATGCTGTGCCGTTTGCGCATGCTCTTTTAAGAAGCATAGCCTACAGTTTGTGATTGATTGTTCTTTTCACAGTGATGCTGTCCCTGATTGAGACTTGTGTAAGGATGTATTAATACTCCGTGCATGTGGTCATGTTCAATGAGATGTGTAATCTAATCTAAGACAGCAGGGGATGTACCGTGATGTGTTCTTTTGTATAAATGTTATGTAGTGTAGCCAAGCGGGGACGTTGGATTCTGACAACATTGCGCATCCAACGCGCGTTTCCCTCCAGCAAAGGAGCTTCTTCAGGGACAAGTATAATTGTAGTATATATAGTAAATACTTGTCCCTGAAGAAGCTCCTTTGCTGGAGGGAAACGCGCGTTGGACGCGCAATGTTGTCAGTCTCCTACTTGGAGCTGTTTTTAATGTAGTGTTTGCAGTATCCTGGGTGTAACTGTGAAGACCATATGAGTTAACTATTTATTAATCAATTCATGGTCAGTGTGCCTGCTATCCTTGCACCTTATGTGAGGCGTCTCCACATCATATTGCTGTGTATTCAAGCCAGCACTGCTGTGTTTGGAAGTTCTATAATACAGCTATTATACCATCACATGCCAGCATTATTATTTAGACAAATCTCTATGTAAATGTGCAGGGGAGCTATATTTAGCAGTAATAGGATATTTAATCCTGTGGCCACCTACCTGAATATATTTATATACTACTCTACATTTGGTCTCATCGTTGCCCCAGAGGGGTTAATACCCTACTCATAGCATTTCCTGTCCTTTACATCCCACCATATCAATTGGTACTGGGATAGTATGAATAATTAATGACACGGTTGCTTGATAGCTATGATTTAATACATTTTTAATCCACATCACACGTTACTTTGGTAATATATGTTTTAAGGATTTATTAGAAGTTAATTTTTATACTTGGGTGGTGTGCATTTAAGTGAATTCTTTTGGGGGCACATCCATTTTTGTGTTTCCCCTCCCCTTTTTCTGATTCACTTTCAGTTCACAGTTTGCACCCACCTTCTGATTACCTCACTTATGAACATAAACACTTCATTCAATTAGTATGGTCCTGTGATCACTCCCCACTCTTTGTTGTTTCGTCACTACTGGACACTGCCCAAGCCAAAGACTATTTTTACGATCGGGACCGGACATGGCGCCGGGTTTTATACATCACTGAACGGGATATATGTCCCGACGCGCTGCCCCGAATACTATTGCTGCCGGAGGCTCCTGGCGTACACTGCCCCATAGTTCAAGTGGAACTCACTGAACCGCTGGCCACTTCCACCCCACAGCGAGAACACGTTCCCGCGCTAGGTGCCGTTGCAGGAGGCCCTGACCGCACCCCTGACAGTAGTCTGAACCCACGGTGGCCGGCGGCACTGGGCCTGGGCTCTCCATCCACCCCCTCCGTTCTGAGGCCCGGGCTAGATAGACGCAGTATGTCAAGGCTAGACACCTACCCCTCAGTTGGAGGTAGTCTACAGGACGATGCCTCTATTCCAGCGGTTGCCGCAGCCATTCACCACTCCACCCAGTCTCTCCAATACCAGAAGTTAAAGGCGTTCTCGGGTGATAAGCCCACACCTCAAGGAGAAGTTGGGATAGAAGAATGGCTGGATCATACGGAGCAGGTACTGCCCGAGTGGACCTGCACGGACGCGGTCCGGAGACAGCGCATTGTCGAGTGCCTGCGGCCCCCAGCGTCCCACATGGTGCATTACTACCGGGACGACCACCCGGATGCTGACGTGGCGGACCTCATTTATTGCCTGACCAAGGCCTATGGGACCCCTGTGGATACCTATGCACTGATGGCAAAATTTCATGCTCTGGCTCAGAAAGAAGGAGAGATGGTGTCCGACTTCCTCAGACGTCTACATATAGACTTGTGGGCTATGGTGAGGAAGGGTGTAGTACCAAATGTGGAGGCCGACGGACTGCGCACTACACAGCTGTTGAGGGGGCTCCTGCCCCTGCATCCATTATCCGTACGTGTCAGTGGCTGCCTAACGCCCGGACAAGCCTTGACGTTCCATGACCTAATGGACCGTGTCCAAGCGCACGAGACAGTGCTGTTAGGGCGCGAACTAACTCCAGGGAAGAAAGCATCGCTAGGGAGCAAGGGTGCCAAAAAGTCGGAACCAAAAGCCGAAGTGTCCGAGCATGGGGACCCTGACCCAGATGATGCAGGAGCACCGATGCCGGCCCGACCTCGCCCTATGTCGGGGCGAAACTCGCCGCCCGGGCGAAACGAAGCCTACCTCAGCCAAATACAGTGCTATGCGTGTGGGAAGATGGGACACCTTCGGGCCCGTTGCCCCTCCCTACGGAAAACAGCATCCCGGCAGGCTCAGTCAATGCCATGCACCCCCCAGGATGGCGGCGCAGGAGCCCAACCTTCCACGAACAATCGAATTGGACCCGCCGCCATTGTTCGAGTAGTTATTGAAGGTATCTACGCGTCGGCCTTGCTGGACACGGGATCCCAAATGACCATCGTGTACAGGTCCTTTTATGATCAACATTTACACCGGTTGCCGTTGCTATCTGCTGACGCCTTACGGTTAAGGGGGTTGAGCCACGAGGATTATCCCATCGATGGAGTCGTGAAGGTGCAGTTGGACATTCCACAACTGAACACGGGTAAACATCATCCCATGGAAGTGGAAGCACTAGTGTGCCCCGAACCCCAGGACCACCCCAGCGCTCCGATAATTTTGGGGACTAACACCGACATTGTGCGCGCGGTGTTCCGCATGTATTTGCAAGAAGCGGGTGAGGCTCCGCTGCTAGCCCTCGCTACGTGTCCAGTACTACAAGAGGTTTGCGGTAAAATCGCGACTGAGGAGGAGCATGGGACGCTGTATAGTCAAGAATGGGGACTGACTCACATTCCCCCCGGAGAGGGTAGGATGATGATCGCGGCCTGCCACTACCCGGACCGACGTCCGGAGGATCAGTTCTTCTCTTTGGAGAGTATGGCCCAAGATGAACAGCGGTTAGGCTAAGAAGTGTTAGCCTCTGTAAAGAAATGGCCCGGGAAAATTCCGGACCGAACCTGGGTGTATGTGCAGAATATCTCCCCGTATCCCATGAGTATTGAACGGCGACAGCTGCTGGGTAGAATATACCCCGTAACCCCCGAGGAGAAGGCCCTGAAAGAACGGCCAGCGGACACTACCCCCCCTAACGACTCCCCGTTGGATTTTGACTTCGGAGATTCCCCGCTTCCGGAAGAATGGAGGGAGAGACTGCGGGCACAACTACAAGAACGACAAAGAGTCTTCTCCACGAGTGTTATGGATGTGGGGTGCAGTCGCAGTGCCCGTCACACCATTCGGATGAACGATGTTACCCCATTCCGGGAGCGCTCCCGTCGTCTAGCCCCCCGAGACGTGGAAGAAGTGAGAAGGTTGCTCGCCGAAATGGAGGGAGCTGGTATTGTGCAAGGATCCCATAGCCCTTACGCCTCACCCATCGTGGTAGTCCGTAAGAAGAACGGGACGGTCCGTCTCTGTGTAGATTACAGAACACTAAACAACCGCACGGTCCCCGATCAGTATACGCTACCCCGGATCGAGGACCTCCTGAACGCTTTGACGGGGAGTAAATGGTTCAATGTACTCAATCTGAGGTCAGGGTACTATCAAGTGCCAATGGGCCGGGAAGACCAGGAGAAGACGGCCTTCATCTGTCCATTAGGGTTCTATCAGTTTACCCGCATGCCACAAGGGATCTGCAGAGCTCCTGCCACCTTCCAGAGGCTGATGGAACGGACTCTGGGAGATATGAACCCCCAAGAATGCCTAGTGTACTTGGATGACATTATAGTGTTCGGGAAAACCTTAGAGGAACACGCGGAGCGGTTGATGAAGGTGCTGGATCGACTTCAGAAGGAGGGCCTCAAACTATCCTTGGACAAATGCAAGTTTTGTCGACCGTCCGTGACATACGTGGGCCATATTGTGTCCGCTGAAGGGGTGTCCACCGATCCAGGGAAGATAGAGGCTGTGGTGAATTGGCCCAGGCCCAGTAACGTCCAAAAACTGCGTTCCTTTTTAGGATTTTGTGGCTATTACCGACGCTTTGTGGAAGGCTACTCGAGCAAAGCCAAACTCCTGAATAATCTTCTAAGAATTTATCCGGAGGATACAGAACGGAAAAAAGTCACGGCACAAACGCCTTTTGGGGAGAAATGGACCCCTGCTTGCGAACAAGCGTTCCTGAATTTAAAAGCCAGTCTCACCCGGGCCCCAGTACTGGCCTATGCTGACCCTGATCGTGAGTACGTCCTACATGTGGACGCCAGTCTTTGTGGCCTAGGAGCAGTGCTGCACCAGAAATACGACACCGGGCTTCGTCCTGTGGTGTACGCGAGCCGAAGCTTGACCCCCAGTGAACAGAACTATCCTGTCCACAAACTGGAGTTTTTGGCACTAAAATGGGCGGTGGTGGACAAGTTACACAACTACTTGTATGGAGTGCAGTTTGAAGTGCGAACGGACAATAACCCAATGACCTATATTAACACGTCCGCCAAATTAGATGCCACCGGACACCGGTGGCTGGGAGCCCTGGCCAACTATACAGCAGCGGCAGCTCTTATTCGAGCAAAAGCCGCTGGCTGTATGTGGCTGGGAAGCGGGTAGCCGCGGCGCGTGGCGGCGCACTGTGACGTCACAGTCACAAGCGCGCCCGGCTTCCCCGTCTTCCCTGGCTTCCCCAGGCTTCCCCGACACCCCTGGAGATCAAATCAAGGTAAGCGGGGGTGCGGGGAAGCAGAGGGGCAGAGCAGAAGCCGGGCTCGGGGTCCGGAAGCATAGTAAATTGCGCGCGAGTTGGAGGGGGGGTGCGTGGGGGAAACGCGGCGGCGCGCGGTTATTACTGGCGGCAGCTGGGGTAGATCCCGGCATGCCGCCGGCATTTAGTGCGATAAAGTATGTCGCTACTGTAGTTTCAACCTCAAGTATAAACCCGGGCCCACCAACGTGGGGGCCGATGCTCTGTCTCGGAGACCGGGACTTCAGCCCACTACGGATGAGGAAGTATGGGAGGAGATTCCGGGGCCTGGGATCCGTGCTCTATGTTCCGTAGCAGCCGTGGTTAACGATCAGGTGGCGTTCTCAGAGCTAAGAGTCGCTGATTCACTGGGGTGCCACTCCCGAGCCATTCCCCGGGCCTATCAGAGTCGAGAAGGAATGAATCTCACTGAAGATAAAATCATTTCCTGGAGAGACTTGGTACATCACCAGATCCAAGATCCAGTGGTGGAACTGGCTCGTCAAGCTGTGCAGCAAGGGAATTCCTCTATACTTAAGCAAGCCCCCAAAGAACTGGTGAAGCTATTGCTGAACGAATTCGGGAAGTTCGAACTGGACAATTGCCTACTGTATCGGGTAATTCCATACCACAACCATCCTGACCGGCGACAACTATTCTTGCCGGAGCGTCTGAGAAATATGGTTCTCCGGGCCCTTCACGATGATCACGGCCATCTGGGCATTGACAAGACCTTCGGACTACTTCAGGATCGGTTCTATTGGCCGAGGATGAGAGAGTCAGTGGAACGACATTGCCGGAGGTGTACCCGCTGCCTGCAGAGAAAAACACTCCCCACCAGAGCGGCCCCCATGGCCCATCTGAAGAGTTCTGGACCTATGGATTTGGTGTGCATGGATTTCCTGTGTATTGAGCCCGATAACCGAGGCATCAGCAACGTACTAGTGATTACAGACCACTACACAAGGTACGCACAAGCGTTCCCTACCAAAGATCAAAAGGCAGTGACCTTGGCCAGAGTCTTGTGGGAAAAATACTTTATTCATTACGGATTACCGAACCGCCTCCACTCGGATCAGGGCAGAGATTTTGAGAGTACTCTCATTAAGGAACTGTTAAGGTTACTATATATAGCTAAGTCACGGACCACCCCGTACCACCCAGAGGGGGATGCCATGCCCGAACGGTTCAACCGCACCCTGCTGGATATGTTGGGGACCCTAAAGGGCTCACAGAAAACAGAATGGAGCAAGCATGTAGAGACATTGGTACATGCTTATAATTGTACCCGACATGAGTCTACCGGGTACACGCCGTACTTCCTGATGTTCGGGAGAGAAGCCCGATTACCTGTAGATGTGAGACTGCGGATATCTACCGATGGGGTATCCAACAGAACTCACTTTCTTTATGTGCAGCGGTTACGGGATGGTCTACAGCAGGCCTATAAACTGGCTGAAAAGTCAGCGGTGAAATTGAATGCGGGTAACACGAGGCGCTATGATCACAAAGTGCGACATAAGGAAATCTGCCCAGGAGATGCTGTTCTCCTTCGTAACCTAGGCATTCCCGGGAAGCACAAACTGGCTGATCGGTGGAGAGAAGGGGTGTACAAGGTGGAGTCGCAGATGCCTGGCCTCCCGGTATATCGCATCAAGGACTCTGAAGGTCGGGTAAAGGTGTGGCATAGGAATCATCTACTCCCCATACCTCAAGTAGGGGACAATGAATCGGAAGCACCCACTATCTTCATTAATGGAGAAACTGAATACCCAGAGGATGGCCTAGAGACTGTAATAAATGCCACCTCTGAGAATCCTATGGAGGGAACCTCTCAAAGGGGCCCTCTGGCCGCAGGGGCATCTCCCGAAGGAGCCACGGGTAAAGAGCCCCTTGGTCCAACGGCAGACACGCTGACTCCAATGAGACAGCCATTAGACCCACAGAGCCCGTGCTTTGTACCCCAGAGAGACTTTGTAGATCTGATGAACACCCCCAGGGCAGAAGTGGAAATGCCAGCTGAAACTAGTTACCCCTCAGAGGAGGTGACTGAAGAACAACTTCGCCGAAGTCAAAGAACTAGTCAACCTCCAATGAGGATGGCTTACGATCAATTCGGGGCACCCCATTATGAGGCTCAGCAGTGGGCTCGGCATAGAATGCACTCAGTAGTGGTCATGTTCAATGAGATGTGTAATCTAATCTAAGACAGCAGGGGATGTACCGTGATGTGTTCTTTTGTATAAATGTTATGTAGTGTAGCCAAGCGGGGACGTTGGATTCTGGGGAGGGGAGAATGTAAGGATGTGTTAATACTCCGTGCATGTGTTCACTGTACGGCGGGTTCCGCGCAGCAAGTTGGTACAGGGCGCTGCCATATTGTTGCGCAATGTTGCGAGGTCACTGGTATAGATAGAGGAAAGGTCGCGCATGCGCCCAGGAAGCGCGCGAACAGCGAACCAATGAAAAGGGACTATGTACTGAACTTTAACCCCCGCGAACCTTGGAGGAGTCAGCTGGGGGCGAAGAGCCAATGAACAGGCTGGGTTGTTAGGGGAGGAGAACTGGAAGCGTTGGGGAGAGCACCACGCTAGCAGAAGGAGTTGGAGTTTTTGCGGAACAGGGAGTGCGAGAGCAGGGGGTCCGTGACCCGCCTGCCTAGGCCAGAGACTATCCCCAGGTCCCTAGGAGTATTCCCCGAGTCACTGTAGGTTGCGGTACTGTAGGGCCGCCCGTAGTGAGGAGCTATTGTCACGTTAGACAGAGTCAAGCGCACAGAGTTGTGGACTGATATTGCCGTTTGGGTACAGACGGCGTAGCCAGCGACAGCGGAAGGTCTGGAACAGATGCGACGGACCCTTTGAGAAGAGGTGTGGTCACCGCCGTGACCGGGAGGTATTTTGTATTCTGTAAGTGCACCGACACCGGTCATCAGGTGCTGATCCCGCCTTAGTATTAACTTGAACAGACACTAGCAAGTGGCTAGCGGATAGATAACATTCTTTCCAAGTGTCACAAGGACAAACTCTATGAGAGCGTGGCTGAGCCACGGCTGTACAGGACAATATCCCCTTTGAGGTGTGGCCGAGCCACTTTAGCATAATAGATGTTATACTGTGTTAGGAGTGAGGTTCATGTTATGATACAGTCGCGTATATATATATATGCATGCATGTTGTGTTGTCAAGGAGGTGCCACAGACAGATGCAGTAAAGTTTGGTTGTTCCACGATGTATGGTATGGTTCTTGCCCAGGGTAAATCTTTTGAATTGGGGATCCTGGGTAAGTGGAAGCGCTGCGCTATGTTATGAGTGTGTATTGCCCCAGGCTCCCAGCTAGCGGAGGCTCAGATCTCCTGGAGCCACAGGTGACCGGTAGCCCTTAGGTAGGTGTCCAGAAAAAGGACTACATTTGGAGGCGCTGCTGAGAGCTTAGACCTGGGATGCCCCAATCATTTTTTTCTCAATCTGCAACTAACTTTACATCATGTCTGTGCCCTCCCCGCTCGAGGTGCGCAAGTGGGCCCAGCGGCATGGAGTCCCCCTGAACCGTGTCTTCGCCCTGGGACATGTCCCCGCCACTATATCCTTAGGCACCGTGACCGACCAGGTCAGAAAACTTCCACTACTGGAACCTGCCCAAGCCAAAGACTATTTTTACGATCGGGACCGGACATGGCGCCGGATTTTATACATCACTGAACGGGATATATGTCCCGACGCGCTGCCCCGAATACTATTGCTGCCGGAGGCTCCTGGCGTACACTGCCCCATAGTTCAAGTGGATCTCACTGAACCGCTGGCCACTTCCACCCCACAGCGAGAACACGTTCCCGCGCTAGGTGCTGTTGCAGGAGGCCCTGACCGCACCCCTGACAGTAGTCTGAACCCACGGTGGCCGGCGGCACTGGGCCTGGGCTCTCCGTCCACCCCCTCCGTTCTGAGGCCCGGGCTAGATAGACGCAGTATGTCAAGGCTAGACACCTACCCCTCAGTTGGAGGTAGTCTACAGGACGATGCCTCTATTCCAGCGGTTGCCGCAGCCATTCACCACTCCACCCAGTCTCTCCAATACCGGAAGTTAAAGGCGTTCTCGGGTGATAAGCCGACACCTCAAGGAAAAGTTGGGATAGAAGAATGGCTGGATCATACGGAGCAGGTACTGCCCGAGTGGACCTGCACGGACGCGGTCCGGAGGCAGCGCATCGTCGAGTGCCTGCGGCCCCCAGCGTCCCACATGGTGCATTACTACCGGGACGACCACCCGGATGCTGACGCGGCGGACCTCATTTATTGCCTGACCAAGGCCTATGGGACCCCTGGGGATACCTATGCACTGATGGCAAAATTTCATGCTCTGGCTCAGAAAGAAGGAGAGATGGTGTCCGACTTCCTCAGACGTCTAGATATAGACTTGTGGGCTATGGTGAGGAAGGGTGTAGTACCAAATGTGGAGGCCGACGGACTGCGCACTACACAGCTGTTGAGGGGGCTCCTGCCCCTGCATCCAGTATCCGTACGTGTCAGTGGCTGCCTAACGCCCGGACAAGCCTTGACGTTCCATGACCTAATGGACCGTGTCCAAGCGCACGAGACAGTGCTGTTAGGGCGCGAACTAACTCCAGGGAAGAAGGCATCGCTAGGGAGCAAGGAAGTCAAAAAGTCGGAACCAAAAGCCGAAGTGTCCGAGCATGGGGACCCTGACCCAGATGATGCAGGAGCACCGATGCCGGGCCGACCTCGCCCTATGTCGGGGCGAAACTCGCCGCCCGGGCGAAACGAAGCCTACCTCAGCCAAATACAGTGCTATGCGTGTGGGAAGATGGGACACCTTCGGGCCCGTTGCCCCTCCCTACGGAAAACAGCATCCCGGCAGGCTCAGTCAATGCCATGCACCCCCCAGGATGGCGGCGCAGGAGCCCAACCTTCCACGAACAATCGAATTGGACCCGCCGCCATTGTTCGAGTAGTTATTGAAGGTATCTACGCGTCGGCCTTGCTGGACACGGGATCCCAAATGACCATCGTGTACAGGTCCTTTTATGATCAACATTTACACCGGTTGCCGTTGCTATCTGCTGACGCCTTACGGTTAAGGGGGTTGAGCCACGAGGATTATCCCATCGATGGAGTCGTGAAGGTGCAGTTGGACATTCCACAACTGAACACGGGTAAACATCATCCCATGGAAGTGGAAGCACTAGTGTGCCCCGAACCCCAGGACCACCCCAGCGCTCCGATAATTTTGGGGACTAACACCGACATTGTGCGCGCGGTGTTCCGCATGTACTTGCAAGAAGCGGGCGAGGCTCCGCTGCTAGCCCCCGCTACGTGTCCAGTACTACAAGAGGTTTGCGGTAAAATCGCGACTGAGGAGGAGCATGGGACGCTGTATAGTCAAGAATGGGGACTGACTCACCATCCCCCCGGAGAGGGTAGGATGATGATCGCGGCCTGCCACTACCCG
Organism: Ascaphus truei; assembly: GCF_040206685.1. Classification (NCBI taxonomy): domain Eukaryota; kingdom Metazoa; phylum Chordata; class Amphibia; order Anura; family Ascaphidae; genus Ascaphus; species Ascaphus truei. The sequence goes on from NC_134486.1 coordinate 218,510,470, forward strand.
GACCGACGTCCGGAGGATCAGTTCTTCTCTTTGGAGAGTATGGCCCAAGATGAACAGCGGCTAGGCTATGAAGTGTTAGCCTCTATAAAGAAATGGCCCGGGAAAATTCCGGACCGAACCTGGGTGTATGTGCAGAATATCTCCCCGTATCCCATGAGTATTGATCGGCGACAGCTGCTGTGTAGAATATACCCCGTAACCCCCGAGGAGAAGGCCCTGAAAGAACGGCCAGCGGACACTACCCCCCCTAACGACTCCCCGTTGGATTTTGACTTCCGAGATTCCCCGCTTCCGGAAGAATGGAGGGAGAGACTGCGGGCACAGCTACAAGAACGACAAAGAGTCTTCTCCACGAGTGATATGGATGTGGGGTGTAGTCGCAGTGCCCGTCACACCATTCGGATGAACGATGTTACCAGATTCCGGGAGCGCTCCCGTCGTCTAGCCCCCCGAGACGTGGAAGAAGTGAGAAGGTTGTTCGCCGAAATGGAGGGAGCTGGTATTGTGCAAGGATCCCATAGCCCTTACGCCTCACCCATCGTGGTAGTCCGTAAGAAGAACGGGACGGTCCGTCTCTGTGTAGATTACAGAACACTAAACAACCGCACGGTCCCCGATCAGTATACGCTACCCCGGATCGAGGACCTCCTGAACGCTTTGACGGGGAGTAAATGGTTCAGTGTACTCGATCTGAGGTCAGGGTACTATCAAGTGCCAATGGGCCGGGAAGACCAGGAGAAGACGGCCTTCATCTGTCCATTAGGGTTCTATCAGTTTACCCGCATGCCACAAGGGATCTGCAGAGCTCCTGCCACCTTCCAGAGGCTGATGGAACGGACTCTGGGAGATATGAACCCCCAAGAATGCCTAGTGTACTTGGATGACATTATAGTGTTCGGGAAAACCTTAGAGGAACACGCGGAGCGGTTGATGAAGGTGCTGGATCGACTTCAGAAGGAGGGCCTCAAACTATCCTTGGACAAATGCAAGTTTTGTCGACCGTCCGTGACATACGTGGGCTATATTGTGTCCGCTGAAGGGGTGTCCACCGATCCAGGGAAGATAGAGGCTGTGGTGAATTGGCCCAGGCCCAGTAACGTCCAAGAACTGCGTTCCTTTTTAGGATTTTGTGGCTATTACCGACGCTTTGTGGAAGGCTACTCGAGCAAAGCCAAACTCCTGAATAATCTTCTAAGAATTTATCCGGAGGATACAGAACGGAAAAAAGTCACGGCACAAACGCCTTTTGGGGAGAAATGGACCCCTGCTTGCGAACAAGCGTTCCTGAATTTAAAAGCCAGTCTCACCCGGGCCCCAGTACTGGCCTATGCTGACCCTGATCGTGAGTACGTCCTACATGTGGACGCCAGTCTTTGTGGCCTAGGAGCAGTGCTGCACCAGAAATACGACACCGGGCTTCGTCCTGTGGCGTACGCGAGCCGAAGCTTGACCCCCAGCGAACAGAACTATCCTGTCCACAAACTGGAGTTTTTGGCACTAAAATGGGCGGTGGTGGACAAGTTACACGACTACTTGTATGGAGTGCAGTTTGAAGTGCGAACGGACAATAACCCAATGACCTATATTAACACGTCCGCCAAATTAGAAGCCACCGGACACCGGTGGCTGGCAGCCCTGGCCAACTATAGTTTCAACCTCAAGTATAAACCCGGGCCCACCAACGTGGGGGCCGATGCTCTGTCCCGGAGACCGGGACTTCAGCCCACTACGGATGAGGAAGTATGGGAGGAGATTCCGGGCCCTGGGATCCGTGCTCTATGTTCCGTAGCAGCCGTGGTTAACGATCAGGTGGCGTTCTCAGAGCTAAGAGTCGCTGATTCACTGGGGTGCCACTCCCGAGCCATTCCCCGGGCCTATCAGAGTCGAGAAGGAATGAATCTCACTGAAGATAAAATCATTTCCTGGAGAGACTTGGTACATCACCAGATCCAAGATCCAGTCGTGGAACTGGCTCGTCAAGCTGTGCAGCAAGGGAATTCCTCTATACTTAAGCAAGCCCCCAAAGAACTGGTGAAGCTATTGCTGAACGAATTCGGGAAGTTCGAACTGGACAATTGCCTACTGTATCGGGTAATTCCATACCACAACCATCCTGACAACAACAGCGACAACTATTCTTGCCGGAGCGTCTGAGAAATATGGTTCTCCGGGCCCTTCACGATGCTCACGGCCATCTGGGCATTGACAAGACCTTCGGACTACTTCAGGATCGGTTCTATTGGCCAAGGATGAGAGAGTCAGTGGAACGACATTGCCGGAGGTGTACCCGCTGCCTGCAGAGAAAAACACTCCCCACCAGAGCGGCCCCCATGGCCCATCTGAAGAGTTCTGGACCTATGGATTTGGTGTGCATGGATTTCCTGTGTATTGAGCCCGATAACCGAGGCATCAGCAACATACTAGTGATTACAGACCACTACACAAGGTACGCACAAGCGTTCCCTACCAAAGATCAAAAGGCAGTGACCTTGGCCAGAGTCTTGTGGGAAAAATACTTTAATCATTACGGATTACCGAACCGCCTCCACTCGGATCAGGGCAGAGATTTTGAGAGTACTCTCATTAAGGAACTGTTAAGGTTACTAAATATAGCTAAGTCACGGACCACCCCGTACCACCCAGAGGGGGATGCCATGCCCGAACGGTTCAACCGCACCCTGCTGGATATGTTGGGGACCCTAAAGGGCTCACAGAAAACAGAATGGAGCAAGCATGTAGAGACATTGGTACATGCTTATAATCAGTGTTCGACAAACCTATACATTTGCTCGCCCCGGGCGAGTGGATTTAACCCCCGGGCGAGTAAATATTGGCCCAAGCAGCACACGTTTGGTACAAGGTGGCGAGTAGATTTTTTTGTGTGGCGAGTAGATTTTTTGGTGATTTGTCAACCACTGCTTATAATTGTACCCGACATGAGTCTACCGGGTACACGCCGTACTTCCTGATGTTCGGGAGAGAAGCCCGATTACCTGTAGATGTGAGACTGCAGATATCTACCGATGGGGTATCCAACAGAACTCACTTTCGTTATGTGCAGCGGTTACGGGATAGTCTACAGCAGGCCTATAAACTGGCTGAAAAGGCAGCGGCGAAATTGAATGCGGGTAACAAGAGGCGCTATGATCACAAAGTGCGACATAAGGAAATCTGCCCAGGGGATGCTGTTCTCCTTCGTAATCTAGGCATTCCCGGGAAGCACAAACTGGCTGATCGGTGGAGAGAAGGGGTGTACGAGGTGGAGTCGCAGATGCCTGGCCTCCCGGTATATCGCATCAAGGACTCTGAAGGTCGGGTAAAGGTGTGGCATAGGAATCATCTACTCCCCATATCTCAAGTAGGGGACAATGAATCGGAAGCACCCACTATCTTCATTAATGGAGAAACTGAATACCCAGAGGATGGCCTAGAGACTGTAATAAATGCCACCTCTGAGAATCCTATGGAGGGAACCTCTCAAAGGGGCCCTCTGGCCGCGGGGGCATCTCCCGAAGGAGCCACGGGTAAAGAGCCCCTTGGTCCAACGGCAGACACGCTGACTCCAATGAGCCAGCCATTAGACCCACAGAGCCCGTGCTTTGTACCCCAGAGAGACTTTGTAGATCTGATGAACACCCCCAGGGCAGAAGTGGAAATGCCAGCTGAAACTAGTTACCCCTCAGAGGAGGTGACTGAAGAACAACTTCGCCGAAGTCAAAGAACTAGTCAACCTCCAATGAGGATGGCTTACGATCAATTCGGGGCACCCCATTATGAGGCTCAGCAGTGGGCTCGGCATAGAATGCACTCAGTAGTGGTCATGTTCAATGAGATGTGTAATCTAATCTAAGACAGCAGGGGATGTACCGTGATGTGTTCTTTTGTATAAATGTTATGTAGTGTAGCCAAGCGGGGACATTGGATTCTGGGGAGGGGAGAATGTAAGGATGTGTTAATACTCCGTGCATGTGTTCACTGTACGGCGGGTTCCGCGCGGCAAGTTGGTACAGGGCGCCGCCATATTGTTGCGCAATGTTGCGAAGTCACTGGAATAGAGGAAAGGTCGCGCATGCGCCCAGGAAGCGTGCGAACAGCGAACCAATGAAAAGGGACTATGTACTGAACTTTAACCCCCGCGAACCTTGGAGGAGTCAGCTGGCGGCGAAGAGCCAATGAACAGGCTGGGTTGTTAGGGGAGGAGAACTGGAAGCGTGGGGGAGAGCACCACGCTAGCAGAAGGAGTTGGAGTTTTTGCGGAACAGGGAGTGCGAGAGCAGGGGGTCCGTGACCCGCCTGCCTAGGCCACAGACTATCCCCAGGTCCCTAGGAGTATTCCCCGAGTCACTGTAGGTGAGGAGCTATTGTCACGTTAGACAGAGTCAAGCGCACAGAGTTGTGGACTGATATTGCCGTTTGGGTAGAGACGGCGGAGCCAGCGACAGCGGAAGGTCTGGAACAGATGCGACGGACCCTTTGAGAAGAGGTGTGGTCACCGCCGTGACCGGGAGGTATTTTGTATTCTGTAAGTGCACCGACACCGGTCATCAGGCGCTGATCCCGCCTTAGTATTAACTTGAACAGACACTAGCAAGTGGCTAGCGGATAGATAACATTCTTTCCAAGTGTCACAAGGACAAACTCTATGAGAGCGTGGCCGAGCCACGGCTGTACAGGACAATATCCCTTTTGAGGTGTGGCCGAGCCACTTTAGCATAATAGATGTTATACTGTGTTAGGAGTGAGGTTCATGTTATGATACAGTCGCGTATATATATATATGCATGCATGTTGTGTTGTCAAGGAGGTGCCACAGACAGATGCAGTAAAGTTTGGTTGTTCCACGATGTATGGTATGGTTCTTGCCCAGGGTAAATCTTTTGAATTGGGGATCCTGGGTGTAAGGAATCGGGGGCCACGTCCCTTGCGGCGTGACCCCTCCTTGCCCACTACCAGTACTGCAGCGGCTGCTGCCCCTGCCCCCCGTCGCTACCCATGCCGCCGCCCAGTGCATACCTTGAACTCTGCCGTCGCCATCTTGGATTCTGGTACTGGTGTTACAGACCCTCAGCTGGGCTCTACTATTTCCTGGTCTCTCAGCCACTCACGAGCAGCTCCTCGACACGCCTCCGCCATGCCCCTCGTCCGGATTGGTCACTGTCGCTTTAAATATCCGGCTGTGACTTCACTTCCTTGCTCTGCATAGCTCCTTGCTTCCTGTGTAGCCTGGAAACTGTGTCGTGCTCCTGTTTGTCTTTTCTCCTACAAATTTGAACCGGCTTGTCTGACTTAACCCTCTGGCTCCCGACTTCAGCTTACCCATCACGATTCTTACCTCTCAGACCCTTGGAAACAGAAACAGACCTGACTGAGGTGGGCCAACTAATCAGGGGACTCACGCAGTGCATTGATACTTTGGGAACTCAGATCACAAGCCTGGTACAACAGCTTTCCCAGCTTTCACTACAGCCTATTCCGGCCCCAGCCGCGCAGGGTGGCGACCGGTCATCAGAACTCAGGATTCCTACGCCTAAAGCATATGCGGTGACCCTCTAGCCTGTCGTGGTTTTTTGAATCAATGTGAAATACAATTTGAGATTTCTCTCAGCCTGTTCCCCACCAGACGCACCAAGGTAGCCTATGTTTACTCTCTTTTAACAGGGGACGCCTTGGCGTGGGCCTCTCCCATCTGGGAGTTGCGTGCGGAAACCACCCAGGATTACCAGCTCTTCCGCCAAGAATTCCAGCAGGTATTTGATATTCCCGCCCGCAGAGATACTGCCGCTGCTTCTCTTGTTCAATTGTCTCAAGGTCGTAGGTCCGTAGCCAAATATGCATTGGAATTCCGGACTGTCGCGGCGGAGACGCATTGGAACCAAGAAGCCCTTATTGCTGTGTTTTGGCATGGTTTGTCCGACTCTGTAAAGGATGAACTTGCAGTTCAGCCCAGGCCCCAGGGATTGGAGGAATTGATCGCAATATGCATACGAGTGGATCAGCGCCTTCAACAGCGCCGTCATGAACGCCAGCGTCCCAGAATTTTCTCTTCTGAACCTATTCTTCCCAGATCCTTCCCAGCTATTCGTCCTGTTCTAGACACTGTGGAACCCATGCAGATTGCCAGTCAAGAGTTCCGTAATACCGACAGGACTGCTGATAGAACTCCTGACCGGACTGCCGAAAGGGCTCGTCGCCGGAATGAGGGTCTTTGCTACTACTGTGGATCTCCAGAACATACGGTACGTTTTCGTCTTTTAAGGCCCAAAGAACAAACACGACCAATGGGGCAAGAGGGACTCATTTTGGGGTCAATATCTTCTCACCCTATCTCTGAAGAGGAACTCCCTAAGAGAATTATGCTTCCAGTCTCGCTTGAGGGTCCGAATTTTCGCGTAACCACAGCCGCTTTTCTTGATTCAGGATCCGGTTGTAACTTTGTGGATCAAGATTTTGCTACTCTTTACAAGATTCCGCTCATCGCTAAGAAATCGCCGATTGGCCTCGAGGCTATTGATGGTCGTCCTTTGCAACCTGCCTTCATCACGTTAGAGACTCTTCCTCTCACCCTTTCTGCCGGTACTCATACCGAAATCATATCCTTTGACGTGATGCACTCTCCTGCCGTTCCAGTTATCCTAGGATTACCCTGGCTACAGCAGCACAACCCACGCATTGATTGGAGGGATGGCAAGACAATTCAGTGGGAGCCAGAGTCAGACGCCTCACCATTGCCGGTCATTTCTCCTACCACAGTCCTCGCTGGAGTGGAAACGCCCCCGGCTAATGATTCCGCTCTTCCTGAAGCATATGCGGATTTCATCGACGTGTTTAGCAAGACACAATCGGAGGTTCTACCTCCTCACAGACCTTATGATTGCCCCATTAATCTGGTTCCCGGCGCTGTTCTTCCAAAATGTAAGTCCTACCCCTTGTGTCTCCCTGAAACTGAAGCCATGGCAGCATACATCAAAGAAAACCTTGAAAAAGGATTCATCCGTAACTCTTCGTCCCCCGCTGGTGCCGGTTTCTTTTTTGTCAAAAAGAAAGATGGATCCCTGAGACCATGCATTGATTACCGAGGGCTCAATCTCATCACAGTCAAGAATCGATACCCCCTTCCGCTGATCTCCGAACTTTTTGATAGGCTTCAAGGGGCAAAAAAATTTTCCAAGCTAGACCTCCGAGGAGCTTACAATCTTGTTCGCATCCGAGAAGGCGATGAATGGAAGACTGCCTTCAATACCAGAAGCGGCCACTACGAGTATCTTGTAATGCCCTTCGGCTTATGCAATGCTCCTGCTGTTTTTCAGGATTTCATGAATGATGTCTTCCGTGATGTTCTCAATTCTTTCGTAATCGTCTATCTGGATGATATCCTAATTTTTTCTAAAAATCTTCAAGATCATGTCCAGCATACCAGGCTCGTTCTCGCTCGCCTTCGTGTCAATAATCTCTACGCTAAGCTCGAGAAATGTCTTTTTCATCAAACCTCTACTGCCTTCTTAGGCTATATAATTTCAGATAAAGGATTTTCAATGGACCCTGAAAAACTTAAGGCTGTTTTGGATTGGCCTCAGCCCAACTCTCTCAAAGCCATCCAGCGTTTTTTGGGCTTCTCCAATTACTATAGGAAATTCATCCGAAATTTTTCCACCACTGTGGCTCCCATTACGGCCCTAACCAAGAAGGAAGCTGACCCGTCTGTATGGCCTCCGCAGGCCGTCTCGTCCTTCGAAACCCTGAAACAAGCTTTTGTCTCGGCACCCATCCTGCGACATCCCGATGTTAGTCTTCCTTTTACTTTAGAAGTTGATGCGTCTGATTGTGGTGCAGGCGCCATCCTGTCCCAGAGATTCTTCCCTCAAGATAAGCTTCATCCATGCGGTTTTTTTTCAAAGAAGTTTTCGCCCGCTGAAAAGAACTATGATGTTGGCAATAGAGAGCTCTTGGCTATCAAGATGGCCTTACAGGAATGGCGACATCTCCTGGAAGGTTCCCGCGAACCTATTTCTATATTGACCGACCATAAAAACCTTCTGTATATCGAAAATGCACGTCGTCTGGGGTCTCGTCAAGCTCGCTGGGCACTATTTTTCTCAAGATTTAATTATACTTTGTCCTATATTCCTGCTTCTAAAAACACAAAAGCTGATGCCTTGTCCCGACAATTTTCTCCGGAGGAAAGATCCGAAGAAACCCCTGAAACTATCGTACCCTCTAAGTTTATAATTTCCGCCAACTCATTTGACATTCTCGAAAAGATCGTTGAAGCTCAAACACAAATTCCGAGTGGTCTAGAGGTACCGGAGGGAACTCTTTATGCCGCACCCAGGTTTCATCAAAAGATATTAGAATGGGGTCACTCTGTCCGTTCAGCCGGCCATCCCGGTTTCAAAAGAACTTTGGATCTTATCAAACGTACTTTTTGGTGGCCTAATATGGCAAAGATGGTTCATGAATTTACTAGTGCTTGTCCAGTATGCGCACAAAACAAGACTCTTCATCAAAGACCCTCAGGCTTGCTCATGCCCTTGCCAGTACCCGAACGTCCATGGTCACATATTTCAATGGATTTCATTGTGGATCTACCCCCTTCCAGAGGGATGAATACCATTTTGGTCATCGTTGACCGTTTTTCAAAACAGGCCCACTTTGTTCCACTCAAAGGACTTCCCTCCTCGCCCACACTAGCTGATATCTTCACAAAGGAGGTGTTTCGCATCCATGGGATACCTACATCCATAGTCTCGGACCGAGGCACAAAATTTATATCGAAATTTTGGCGGGCTTTCTCCAAGAGGCTTGGCATGGCGCTATCCTTCTCGTCAGGCTATCACCCCCAAACTAATGGGCAAACAGAAAGACTTAATCAAACGCTGGAACAATACCTGCGGTGTTTTATTTCCGATTCCCAGGATAATTGGGTTGACCTGCTACCTTGGGCAGAATTTGCAACCAATTCACTTCGTAATGAATCCACGCATGAAACCCCGTTCTTCGTGAATTATGGTTTCCACCCAAGTCGACTGCCAATCTCAAACATTCCGATAGGAGTGCCGGCGGCTGATGAACGGGTAACTACTCTTCAGAAGTCATGGATCAAGATTCAGTCCGCGCTTCTTAGCGCCGCTCAGAAATTCAAGTCTCAGGCAGACCACCGTCGTCAACAGGCCCCTAATTACAAGCCAGGGGACCGAGTTTGGCTTTCGTCTAAGAATATCAAGTTGAAGTCTCCGACTCCGAAATTAGCACCTCGATTCTTAGGGCCTTTTCTGATCCAGGAACAAATCAATCCTGTGGCATTTCGTCTGCAACTTAGTCTTCCATGAGGATTCCAAACGTATTCCATGTTTCCCTGCTCAAGCCATTCGTCCAGAGCAAACGGTTCCCTGCTAAGACCCATAGACCCAAACCAGTCACGGTCCAAGGACAACCTGAATTCGAAATCCAGACAATCATGGATTCTCGTGTATCCAGAGGAAAGATACAATTCCTTGTTCACTGGAAGGGTTATGGCCCAGAGGAACACTCTTGGGTACCCAATTAGGACATCCATGCTCCAGTTCTCTTGGACCGCTTCCACAAGAAATTTCCGCAGAAGCCTTGGATGGATCGTCCTGAGGTCGATCCTGAAGGGGGGGGTACTGTAAGGATTCAGGGGCCACGTCCCTTGCGGCGTGACCCCTCCTTACCCACTACCAGTACTGCAGCGGCTGCTGCCCCTGCCCCCCGTCGCTACCCATGCCGCCGCCCAGTGCATACCTTGAACTCTGCCGTCGCCATCTTGGATTCTGGTACTGGTGTTAGACCCTCAGCTGGGCTCTACTATTTCCTGGTCTCTCAGCCACTCACGAGCAGCTCCTCGACACGCCTCCGCCATGCCCCTCGTCCGGATTGGTCACTGTCGCTTTAAATATCCGGCTGTGACTTCACTTCCTTGCTCTGCATAGCTCCTTGCTTCCTGTGTAGCCTGGAAACTGTATCGTGCTCCTGTTTGTCTTTTCTCCTACAGATTTGAACCGGCTTGTCTGACTTACCCCTCTGGCTCCCGACTTCAGCTTACCCATCACGATTCTTACCTCTCAGACCCTTGGACACGGAAACGGATTTGACTACGGAACTCTCTATACTCCTGAACTCGGCAAGTACAACGACTATTCTAAATCTTAACCCAGGCCTGGCCACGCTACAACCACATCCCGGACCCGCTCCCTCTGCTGTCGGTGTGTATATTCAACATCCCACCTCAGTACAGGGGACTGGCCTGGTCTATGGGCTGCACAACGTGACACTGGGTAAGTGGAGGCGCGGCGCTATGTTATGAGTGTGTATTGCCCCAGGCTCCCAGCTAGCGGAGGCTCCGATCTCCTGGAGCCACAGGTGTTAGACAGTGACTGGTAGCCCTTAGGTAGGTGTCCAGAAAAAGCGCTACACTTGGATAGTGATGGATTAATCCCACACGTAAGTAAATGGGAGACCGAGCCGATGTACTGGCTTCAGAGTTGCATCATGGCTTATGTTTGTATTGTGTGTTAATGGAATCTCACACTCGGCAGACATATATTCTATGTGCCTATAGCAACACACTGGCTCCCCCCACTGGAGTGTGGTATGATGCTTTGCCGGGCCTGGTGAGAAAGGGTTAGCCTAATACTTGCTGCGTCCGGGGTACCAGGGGTCCGAGGGTAGAGATCTGAAAGCCGTAGGTCAGGGGCAGGAGAGAGCAGCGTAGTGAGGTCCAAAGCCGAGTCCAGGGAGTAGCGAGGTACACAAAGTCTAACGAGAGCCGAGATCAAATCCAAGGGTATCAAACGAGAGCAGGGACTGGAGCGAGAGCTGCAACACAAAAGAGAGCCAGGCATAGACCTCCGTACTACAAGAGCCACAGGAAAACTATGCAGAGCGAGGAAGGAGAGAGCAGACAGGAACTATAAATGTAGGAGAACCAATGGGAGCAAGAGGCGGAGCGGGGGCTTGCCTGAGCGGTCCCAGGGATAGGTTAGGATGCCTGATGTGGTGTTCCCTAGTGGGAATAGCTTCCAGCTGCTGGGAGGTGGAGCCAATGGAGTAGGAGAGAAAGAAAAATGGAGCACCAAATCCAAACCTGGCAATGCCAGAAAAAAGTTCAAGTATGCGTTCCCATAAAATAAAAGCTCCTTTTAATGGATCAGAAACCAAAAACAACCACACCAACGGGTTTCAGACGATCTCTAGTCCTTTATCAAGGTGAATAACTACTTACCCTCTTAGAGTGTTATTTATACCTGAAAGGAGACCCAGCACACCAATCGTCAAAACTTCCTCATGCGCCACGTGTCGAGGCCGTTCAACGTCATCACGCACGGTCGCATCATAATAGATATGTAAATCAAGTCCGACAGCAAGGGGGTGCGGCATAAAGGCAGGAAAGCAACCAAAACCAATAGCTGCTCCCACGCTTCACACGCTACTCCCCCCGATGGAGCCGTGCATGAAAGCTAATGATGCCCATCGGCGTGACGTCCTTACGTCACGTGACGCGGCGTCCTGACGTCCGTGTGTCTGAGAATCCAATGTGAACAAAAAAAACTTTATTAAATCTAAAATACTTGACACTCCAAGAGGGCAATATCAAAGGAGACAAAAAACATCATGTGAATAAAGAAATAACCTAAAATAAACATAAGAAAGTTATAAAATAACAGACAAACTTTTTTTCATAAACAAATCATTAAAAAAGATAAACAACCTTTGATATTAGTAATCGAAGGTGATGCATTAGGCAATGTATTCTTAGAATAATAAAAAAAACAAATATAAACTTTATATATTAAATCCATACAGCCTAACACATAATGAAAAAGTGAATGAAACTGACCACGAGCATACAGTATAAACACTTAATAAATTCTTAATAAACAATCTGTATAGATTATACTGTAAAATCAAGCTCATAACGTATGAATCACATAAAATCTATCACATAGACAATGATCAATCAATGATAAACAGATACAGTAGTATGTAATTGTGCATGCTCTGAACACAGACATCCTGAAAACTGCTATAAAATGCAACAGACACTAGCCAAGAACTATAATAGAAAAAATAATATTAATATATAAATTATGTGTCAAAAAGAAGGGGTCCTATGTCCCAATCTGAATTTAAACCACAAGGGGCACGTGTCTGGAGTGTAAAGATCCAGTAAAGCTCCCTTTTATTAAGGGTATTGAGTCTGTTGCCTCCTCTAATTGGGCACGGTATGTGCTCTATACCTTGAAAAGATAAATTATTAACATTACCCAAGCTACAGTTAGTGAAATGAAGGGATACTGGGTGATTGATATCTTTTTTAACAATAAGACGCAGGTGTTCAAGGATCCGAACCTTTAAACATCTAATTGTACGTCCTAAATATTGCTTCCCGCACCCGCAGCTAAGCAAATATACCACAAAAGTGGTGTCACAATTGATGAAAGATTTTACATGAAAAATATTTCCCGTTTGGAATGAACTAAATTCCCGAGATTGTTTCATAAATTTACAAGCTTTGCATTTGGAACAATTGTAAGTACCTTTGGGTAACGTATTGGTAGGTGTTATGTCAGAAATAAACATGCTAGCAGAAACATGGTTGGCGATGGTTTTTGCCTTTCTAAAGACAAATCTAGGGCCCTCCTCATAGACTGATTGTAAAACTGGGTCTGCAGCAAGCACTGCCCAATGTTTCCTAACTATGTTTTTGATAGTCATGGCTTGATTATTGTGTTGGACAATAAAATAAGGTGAATGAAAATCCTTTTCCTGACCCTTTATGTTTCTTCCCAAAAGAGTTGTTCTATTCATCATTTGTACCTCCTTAAAGGTTCTATCAAGGTCTTTTTTCGAATAACCCCTAGCTTCAAAACGTTCTAGGCTGCAGGAGGAGTGTAGAAAAGGACGGTTGCACGCGTGCCCTGTTACACCTGCGCGTGCGCCCCTGCAGCGTGTGCTGCAGAGGAGCGGCATCCGACCGGAGCGGGTAAGGAGCTGGCGGGGAGGGGGCCTGGGATGAGCGGCAGTACTGGGAGCCGGGGTGACGGGGACCCGCTGTAAGGCGCGTTTCCCCCGATCCCTTACAGTACCCCCCCATTGAGGATCGGACTCCGGATGATCCTCCCAGGGTTTATGATGAAATTTCCGACTAAATTGTTTAAGTAGAGCTGGGGCGTGAATGTGATGACAATGTACCCAAGAACGTTCCTCCGGACCATATCCCTTCCAATGAACGAGGAATTTAAGTTTGCCCCTGGAAAGTCGTGAATCGAGAATGGATGCTTCAAATTCTTGTTGCCCTGAATCACGACGGGGTTGGGTCTGTGAGGACGGTCAGGAAAATGTACATTCTGGAAGAAGGGTTTCAGGAGGGAAACGTGGAACACTGAGGGTATCCTCATGGTTGGAGGTAGCAAAAGCCGATACGTTACCGGGTTGATCCGTTCGAGGACCTTGAAGGGACCCTGGAATCTGGGCGCCAGCTTCTGAGAAGGAGTTTTAAGCGTGATATTTTTTGAGGAAAGCCAGACTCTGTCCCCAGGCTTATACTCCGGTGCTACCTGACGTCGCCGATCCGCTTCGGCCTTCTGTTTTTGGACGGCCCCTTGCAAGGCTTTTTGGATCCTCTTCCAGGAGTCTTGTAGATTAGAGACTTGGATATCTGCTGCCGGTACACCAGACGGAATGGAAGAGAGGGGAAGACTGCTAGGGTGGAACCCATAATTAATGAAGAAAGGCGACTCTTGCGTGGATTCATTACTCAGCGAACTAATCGCGAACTCCGCCCAGGGTAATAGATCTACCCAGTTGTCTTGAGATTCCGACACGAAACATCTAAGATACTGCTCCAAGGTCTGGTTCATTCTCTCCGTCTGGCCGTTGGTCTGTGGGTGATAACCCGAGGAGAAGAGGAGGGATATGCCAAGTCTCTGAGAAAAAGCTCGCCAAAACTTAGAAATGAATTGTGTGCCCACGTCCGAGACAATGGTGAGTGGAACGCTGTGTAGCCTGAAAATTTCTTTAGAAAATATGTCGGCCAAGGTAGCCGAATTGGGAAGACCCTTGAGGGGTACAAAGAGCGTGTGCTTGGAAAATCTGTCCACTACTACAAGGATCATATTCATCCCTAGAGGGAGGGAGTTCCACAATAAAGTCCATGTATATATGTTTCCAAGGCCGTTCAGGGATGGGAAAAAAAAGTGCCCAACGTGCTTGACTGGATCCCAGACGACGAGCCCCCTCAATGTTCAATAAGTTTTTGTGATCGGTAACAATTGCCACTGGCTCTTTGGTACCCTCGAGGAGGTGTCTCCATTCTTGCAAGGCTAACTTGATTGCCAAGAGTTCTCGGTTCCCGACATCATAATTTCTCTCGGCCGAAGAGAATTTCCTCGAAAAGAAACCACAAGGATTGAGTTTTTCTTGAGGTGAGGACCTTTGCGAGAGTACTGCCCCAGCTCCAACATCGGAAGCATCAACTTCAAGGGTGAAGGGGAGACATGTGTCCACGTGATGAAGGATGGGGGCAGAGACGAAGGCTCTTTTGAGGAACTCGAAGGCTTTGTTTGCGTCAGGGGACCATACTGATGGGTCAGTCCCTTTCTTGGTAAGAGCGGTAATGGGCAGAGCAATAGTGGAAAAATTACAGATGAATTTCCGATAGTAGTTTGAGAACCCAAGGAAACGCTGGACTGCTTTTAGGGAATTCGGTAACGACCAGTCTAGAACAGCCTTCAACTTCTCAGGATCCATGGTGAAGGCTGTGGATGATCGGTGGAAGAGACATTTCTCCATCTTCACGTAGAGGCTATTTGCGCGAAGCCGAGTGAGGACCACCCTGGTATGATGTATGTGCTCCTCCAGGTTTCTGGAGAAAAAGAAGATGTCGTCTAGGTATACTATGACGAAATTACCCAAAATGTCCCGGAAGATGTCATTCATAAATTCTAGGAAGACAGCTGGGGCGTTACAGAGGCCGAACGGCATCACTAGATATTCGGAATGGCCCGTGCGTGTGTTGAATGCAGTCTTCCACTCGTCACCCTCGCGTATTCGGATTAGATTGTAAGCTCCTCTCAGGTCAAGTTTGGAGAATACAGAGGCTCCTTGGAGCCGGTCAAAGAGTTCCAAAATTAGAGGAAGGGGGTACCGGTTTTAACTGTGATTTTGTTAAGCCCACAAAAGTCGATACAGGGTCTTAAGGAGCCATCCTTTTTCTTCACGAAGAAGAACCCTGGCCCAGCCAGGGAAGTGGAGTTCCGAATAAAACCTCTCTTGAGGTTCTCCTGGATGTAAGTCGTCATAGCCTCGGTCTCAGGCATGGAGAAGGGATACGATTTAGACTTAGGGAGTGTGGCTACAGGAATTAATTCTATAGCGCAGTCATACGAACGATGAGGCGGTAGGACCTCAACCTGGGTCTTGTTGAAGACATCCAAGAAATCTCGGTATACTTCTGGAAGGGTGGAGAGAGGTGGTAACGAAGTGTCAAGGCCAGCGAGCATGGTAACGGGGGTATGACAGCCTCCTTTATGGTAGGACCCCACTGGATCGGCAATTCGTCCAATCGACATGCGGATTGTGAAGCTGGAGCCACGGCAATTCCAAAACGACCTGGACTGTAGGTGAGTGGAAGACATTGAAGATGATGACCTCAGTGTGACCGTCCGCAGGGTGAGTGTGAGGGGAACAGATTCCCATATAATGAACGCTGGTTGGAGAGGTCGGCCATCAATGGCCTCAAGGCCGATGGGTACCCTCTTCTTGACTTACGGAATTTGGTTGTTGCAGGCATAGTCGTGATCCAGGAAGTTGCCACCAGACCCGGAGTCGATGAATGCTGCGACCGCTACCCTCGAGGGTTATAAGCAAAAGAATTCTCTTCGGGAGCTCTTTGGGAGGAGAGGGACAAGGAGAGATGGTACCCAGTAAAAGCCCCTCAAACTTTACAGGGCGTTCTCGTTTCCCGGTCTCAGGCGGCAGTGACGTACTTGGTGATCCGGGGAACCACAGTAGAAGCAGAGGCCCTCATTTCGGCGGCGTGTTCTTTCAGCGGTCAGGAGCTGTTGACTACCGATCTGCATCGGCTCAGGAGCGTCCAATGCTGGAAAGGCCAAAGGAGGAAACCTAGGAGAAGCAGGCGTGGGCGGCATAAATCGGGGACGCTAGCGATCCTGGCGTCTCTCTTGAATGCGCTGGTCAACCCATATGCTGAGGGTAATGAGATCCTCCAAAGAAGAGGGGCGAGCATGAGCTGCCAGATCGTCCTTGAGGGATTCCGACAATCCCTGCCAGTATGCCACGGAAAGGGCCTCATCATTCCACCGAGTCTCCGCAGCGATTGTGCGGAACTCCACCGCATATCTTGCAGCCGACCTGCGACCCTGGGACAGATGAAACAAGGAAGAAGCGGAAGTCTCCCTATGCGCTGGCGTATCAAAGACCTGCTGGAATTCTCGCCGAAATCTGGGGTAATCCTGCATTATTTCGGATCTGTGTTCCCAGAGAGGCGAAGCCCAAGCGAGAGCGTCGTCCGTCAGCAGGGCGTAGATATAGGCCACCTTAGAGCAATCTGTGGGAAACTGAGACGGGGACATCTCGAACTGGACGTCACATTGGTTCAGGAATCCCCAGCAAGTAAGGGGATCTCCAGCATACCGGTTGGGTGGTGGAATACGTGGCTCTGAGACGCTCATAGGTACTAGGGCAGGAGGGGACGGTGCAGCTGGCGGGTCCCGCAGGGAGAGGTTTGAAAGCTGCTGTGCCACGACCAATACTTGATCGCTCAGGAACTGCCAGTGTTCCATGGACACACCTTGGCCCACCTCAGGGGGGGTCTGCATTTGGAGGGCTCTGCATAATGTAACGCTTGACTGCCCGCAGACCTGGCCAGTCCCCAGTACTGAGGTGGGTAAGGGTATAACACGCACCCACAGCAGTGAGGGCGTGCCCAGAGTGTGGTATGATGCGTTGCCGGGCCTGGTGAGAAAGGGTTAGTCTGATACTTGCCGCGTCCGGGGTACCAGGGGTCTGAGGGTAGAGATCCGAAAGCCGTAGGTCAGGGGCAGGAGAGAGCACCGTAGTGAGGTCCAAAGCCAAGTCCAGGGAGTAGCGAGGTACACGAAGTCTAACGAGAGGCGAGATCAAATCCAAGGGTATCAAACGAGAGCAGGGACTGGAGCGAGAGCTGCAACAGAAAAGAGAGACCTTTATTATATTATAAGTTTTGGTCTGCAGTGCACCATTCAAAGGGATTCTCTGTGTGCGTTGTGTCTCTATGATACAACACATCAACCCTCTAAACATTCACTCCTGACAAGAAAAAATGCTGTCAGTCATTTGCTTGGAAAAAACAGCGTCACGACAAAGCATAATCTACTATTGGCTCAGTGCTTGATGTATCAGGCTATCATAGTAACGGAGATGCGTTGCTAACACCAGGACACATGATCATGAAATACTTCCTACACGGACAAGCTAGCGTCAGCGGGCAATCAGCTGTCTGTATCTTAGCTAATTTTGGCGCCAAAACACTAATTTGTTTGGGATATAAATTCTCTGCCACTGCTCTCACTGCCACCACTCCCAGTAGAAGGTTCTGCCGAAACGTGTGGGCATGTGGAGAGGGGACTCTTTCTTCTACCTTCCTACATTGTGACCCACCGTGAGCCTCATCACCAGCTACTTTGTGGTGAAGTATACAGGACTTTTACAACCCATTGGACTTTACACTGTCTGATACTGGACATTATACTCAGCATTTATTTTGTGCTTTAGGTATTGTATCATGTATTTTTACTCACCTTTGCACAGCTCTGTTTCTAGCAAAGTTTGTTGCCTTTTCTATTACCATTGTGTAGATTTGGTATGAGTGTGCACTTTGTGTATTTTTGGACAACCTACATGTGTGCTTTGCTCCTCATTGCCAGTTCTCTTTGATTGAGCTGTTTGGTGTGCCATTTGCTTTTATTGCACTTTGCTACAGTATGCTTCCAGTATCATTTCCTTTGTGACTCGGAATCCCTTTGGGCAATGTTCTTATTATTGTCCCTTGCCTCCAGGTTTAGCTGTTTGTTGTCCCTAGTTAGGTAGTGATCTGTCCCTTTCCACTTGTATCCTTTCTCCCCTGTTTTTATTGTGTTAATAAACTTTGCTTATTGTTTCAATATACTTGCCAGCTTTTGTGAGTATCATATTGATTATTTTAGGTGTGCATGCGGTAGTCTGTGTGTGTGTATATATATATATACACACACACACACATATATACTTATATATATATACATATATATATATATATATATATATATATATATATATATATATATATATACACACATATATATATACAGTGTTTGACAAATACGGACGCTTATGTCGACTGGATTTAGGCTGCCGGCGACCCGTGCTGCGGCTCTATGAATTCCCCTGCTTGCGCCAACAGTTTTTTTTTAAATTAATAAATAAATAATCCCCCTCCTTGATTGGGCTGATGCGGGGAAGAGGGCCGGCTGGCAGCTCTCGGTCGGCCCATTCACCCCCCCTGGACCCAATCCCTGCTTGCTGCCCGGGGTGGGAGGTAGGCTGGGGGGTCCCCGCGGCTGCTGCCCAGGGCTGGAGGAGCAAGGTAGGCGCTTACCCTCCGTCCCACGCTCCTTTGGCATGGTAATGGGAGTGGGGAAGAAGGGCAGGCTGACAGCTCTGACACCCGTCCCCATGGCTGCAGCCTGGGCGGGAGGAAGAGGGGGGCTGCGTGTACGTAGGGGGGGGGGGGCAGGCAAAGTTCCCCGTCCGGCCACGTTTCCCATCAGGTTGGTGTGGCCGTGTGTGTGTCTCTCTCTCTCATCTTCTCCCAGGAGGATCGCTATTTTTTGGTACTCCTCTATATTATTAAAGTTCTGGATAACAGCAGTTAGTTTCTCTAGGTGGGCACTCCTCACTTCGGAGTATTGTGTGCAACGCAACAGGAAGTGCGTTTCATCTTCTACCTCTCCTAGCTCACATCTTTGGCACAGTCTCATCTCCCGGGGCTTCCAGTTCTGTCTGTGTCTATTTTCAAATTGGAGCGGAGCGCTGGGTGAAGATTGCACTATCAAATATAAGCGTATCAGAGACCCTTCTCTCTCTGATGGGAGCCCTTTGATAGAAATCCCTCAGAGTGGTATGTAGATAACGGAAGCTTGTAATGGAGTGGTTCAATAATTCTCCCAGGGGTATGTGGAGTGATAGAGAGAGAACACACGATAGAGTAGTACAGTCTAAAATTGTATTGGCAGCAATCAACAGTTATATGTGTAATACACTCACATTTTGTAATACAATATGGTTCGTGGGAGAGGACAGCTGTGGATGGAGAACGCCGGTGGTTCCTGGAGCGGAGGAGCCCTTCCGCATACGTCACTGGTGCCTTCGTCACGTCCTGTGTTGTCGTAGGTCAGGGCGGAAGAGGCTGCCTGGTGTATCCGTCTCCTACTAGCTTGCCAGCAGTTGTCTCCCGGTTTCCTCAGCACAATCACCTCCCACAGCGGATCGATTCTACGCGTTTCGCTGTGGCTTCTTCAGGAATCGAATAGCTATTCGATTCCTGAAGAAGCCACAGCGAAACGCGTAGAATCGATCCGCTGTGGGAGGTGATTGTGCTGAGGAAACCGGGAGACAACTGCTGGCAAGCTAGTAGGAGACGGATACACCAGGCAGCCTCTTCCGCCCTGACCTACGACAACACAGGACGTGACGAAGGCACCAGTGACGTATGCGGAAGGGCTCCTCCGCTCCAGGAACCACCGGCGTTCTCCATCCACAGCTGTCCTCTCCCACGAACCATATTGTATTACAAAATGTGAGTGTATTACACATATAACTGTTGATTGCTGCCAATACAATTTTAGACTGTACTACTCTATCGTGTGTTCTCTCTCTATCACTCCACATACCCCTGGGAGAATTATTGAACCACTCCATTACAAGCTTCCGTTATCTACATACCACTCTGAGGGATTTCCATCAAAGGGCTCCCATCAGAGAGAGAAGGGTCTCTGATACGCTTATATTTGATAGTGCAATCTTCACCCAGCGCTCCGCTCCAATTTGAAAATCTGCACAAGAACCATCTGGACACGAACAGTCCGTCCTAAGGGTGTAGAGCTGCTTTTCTATTTATTGTATTGCACTTTTTTATTTATATAATTTTTTACACATTGGTGAAGGTCACTAAACACAATTTGTGCACTGATTATCAATTGAATCACACTGTCACGTATATCGTATAATTATTTAATTATTTAATATTCACTTATTTTTTGAGAAGCGCCCGGTTTTTATCTTTTGTTTCTGTCTGTGTCTGCCTGTTTCTATTTCTAGGCTGTGGGCACTTATTCTGTACTGGCCCAGGGTCTGTCTCTGTTTTGGGTCTTTTACCTTCAATAGGTAGGGTGCCAGAGTGTATTCTCTCTGCAGGCTGTGGTAGGTTTCCAGCTTCTTTGAGCGCTGGATATCATTTTCCCACCTTGTCACATACTGCTTCTTCATTTCGTTGGAGATTGAGTTGATTTCTTTTTTTGGCAGGTTGTTAATCTGTGTGGGGTTTTGTCCTGGGAGTGAGAGGACAAGTTGTTTGATGGCACAGGGTTTAGTGAGGAGGTACTGGCTTTGCACTGCTCTGTAGCAGTAAGACTGTGGATGGCTCTTGTTTAGGTGAGCCCAGAATGTCAGTGCTCTCTTCTGTACAGTGAGCAGTAGAGGAATGCGGCCCAGCTCAGCCCGGCATGCATTGTTTGATGTACTCCTGTGTACTTGGAGAAGGTGTTTGCAGAATTCCAGATGCAGTATTTCTGTTGGGCTGGTATCGCATTTTGTGGAGTCTGGGTATGTTACAGGGCCCCACACCTCGCTGCCATACAGAAGGATGGGTGTGATGATGCTGTTGAATATTTTCACCCAGATTCTTATTGGTGGTTTGAGATGGTACATCTGTTTCCTTATTGCGTAGAATGCTCCTTCAGTGTATTTATGGCCAGGTTGAATTTCCCTGATGAGCTGATTGTTAGACCAAGGTATGTGTAGCTCGTTGTCTGTTCCAGTGCATTATCGTCCAGTGTGAATTGAGATATGGTTGGATGTTTTTTAGATTTTTTCTGGAATACCATTATTCTGTTTTTTTCTAGGTTCACAGAGAGTGCCCAGGTCTGGCTGAATTTTTCTGGTATTGCCAGTTTCTGTTGGAGGCCTTGTTCTGTTGGAGACAGCAGGAGCAGGTCGTCTGCGTATAGTATAGACTTAGGGCCTCATGCAGTAAGCAGCGAAAAAATGCATTCGCCAGTTTAGCAATTAGCCATGTTTTTGGCGAGTTAAACTGTCTGTATGCTGTAAGGGGCGAATCCCTGGCGAATGAATTAGCCACCACCATTTGATGAAATGGCGTATAACCGGTGACGAGATGGCTGCCTGACGAGAAACTGCTGAGAAGCCGTCCCCTGCCGGATTGTGTTTGCAGCAGAGAGAGATCCGCTGCTCTCTCGGCGCAAACATCAGCACAAAAAAAATTATTTTTAAAACAACTTTTATTCATAGTGTACATGTGCAGGGGGTCTCCGGAGCTGAACCGCATTGGTTTCAGGTCGGGGGACCCCCTACTCCCCGAGATACAGCCCCCTTTATGAGGTGCCGGTATCCCTCTGCATTTAAAGGTCCCGATCACGTGACCGTGGCATGTAAACAAAGCAGAGGGATACCGGCACCCCCTAAAGGGGCCTGTATCTCGGGGAGCAGGGGGTCCCCGGACCTAAAACCACAGCGGTTCAGCTACGGGGACCCTCTGCACATCTACACTATGAATAAAACACACATCAATAAAGACTCGTTCCTTACCTTACAGGGTATCTGCTACGGTAGCGAAGCAGCATGAATATTTATTTAATAATACTGTACAGTGAGCAGGGGGTCCCCCGAGCTGAACCGCATCACTTTGTGGACCAGGGACCCCCTGCTTCCCGAGTTACAGGCCCCGGTATGTGTGATCGGATGGGCAGTGTCGCCGCCATGTTTATAGCGTCCCATACGCTACGTGCCCGCAACAAACATGGCGTCCACACTGTAACCGATGCCCCAAACCGGGGCCTGTAACTCGGGAAGCAGGGGGTCTCTGAGCCACAAATAAATGCGGTTCAGCTCAGGGGGCCCCCTGCTCCCGCACAATATTATTAAAATACATTAATGCTGCTTCATTACCATAGCGGATAGCCGCTAAGGTAATGAAGGGGTTAACGCATAATAGCATGTTTATTGGGGACAAATGCCCCCAATAAACATAGCAGCAATACACAACATACAATACAGTAATGGGCAACATTACTATTATCCACAAATGGATAATAGTGCAGTTGTCCATTTAAAATACATACACAACAATAAAGACATTAAATACATATAGCACTCACCCATGTGCGGCTGCCACGATGAAGGCCATCCTCATCTTCATCCTGCCCATGTCCCATCCGCTTCTGCAAAACAGACACAAGAATTAAAACATCCAATGTAATGTCCCCTAACCCCTTAATCACCATAGCGGTTATTAACCGCTACAGTCATTAAGGGGTTAACCCACCATCACCCACATACCCTCCCCCACTAAACCCCCCAACCCTGAGGCCTAACCACCCTCACCCACTACACACAGGGGAGTCCTACCAAATACCCTTGGGCCCAATACCCCCTCCCCCAGCAAATACAGTACAATAATGTGCCAAATAAATATTATCCACATAGGGATAATACATTATTTGGCCATTATTAAACACATTAAATACCGTAATAAAATAAAGAAAATTCTACTAACCTCATCAATAAGAAGGCTCCGTCGCCAGCATCATCCTTGGGGTCCGTTGCCAAAATAATAAATAGCCAATACATCTCAATGACATTAACATACCAATGAACCCCTTAATCACCTTATCGGGTACTAACCTCAAAGGTAATTAAGGGGTGAAGCCATCCTGCAATGGCAACACCACTTATGCATAACATCCTCAATGAATTAAAAACCAATTTCCTAACCAAATCTCATTTAATCATTCAATCTGAAGGCTCAAATGCCACTTAAAACATTGCATTTACAGTGTATACATGCAGCATAACATGTAAACTACATGTACACGCTGCAAATCAATGTTAACAATATAGTAATCCAACTCAAATAGCCTGACATCACAAGAAGTATATTATGTAAGCAAATAAAGTCACCATCAATGAATTAACACACATGAATTACATCCCTAAACAATTAAAATACCATCCATACCAATTACACAATTAACTATAGCTATCGTAACAGAGAACAACTTCAAAACATAGAAAAAAGGACACCAACAATTACAATATACTAAAGCAAGCCTCTCCATAACCTACTGTACAGCATAGAAGACCAAAACTTACATCTCTCTAATAATAAAATACATTTAACACACATCTATGCATAGCAGCATAGCCACAATCATTTACAATACAGAAAATCAAGCTTTAACAACACTATCATTTCTTACCCTGTATGTATATATCCCTCTAGACATACATACATACATACAGTAGCAAGAAATGATATGCATAAAAAAAATGAACACATGAAAAAGCAAAAAAAACCACAGTTACATTCAATACATTTCTTTATTTAACTTACCATTACTTGCCCCCACCGACTCCCGTTGATCAGCTTACTCACGAACCAATACACGAACAGGAACCCATAAAATAAAAAAACATAAAATAATAAACATTAAAATAATAAAACACAACAATCCAGGGGTCTTCTAGTTGTAATCCATCTTCATCTGTATTCTTCTACCTTCTTCCGGGGTCTTCTTGCCGTCCGGTGCCACGCCCTGGTCTTTTATCTTCAGAGGAGGTCCTTCCTCCTCGGCGTCTGGCTTCAAAATGAGACGACATAGTCTTTTAAAGGCCTATGATGTCACATTTTCGTCATATGGTTCCCACGGCCCAAAACCATGTGTTTTGGCCGATGTAAAAAAAACTGATGACGTCACTTAAAGGCAAAGAAAGCACAGCCAATCAGAATGGCTTTGCTTCAATTGCCTTTAAGATGACGTCATGAAAAGACACATGGCCGCTCTAACATGGTACGGCAGCCAATCAGAGCGTGGGAAGTCTATCCCTACTCTGATTGGTTCAAGTACCATGTGAAAGAGGCTTGGGGAAGAACGGATATGACGTCATTGAAAGCCTGTCACATGGTACTTGAACCAGAGTAGGGATAGACTTCCCACGCTCTGATTGACTGCCGTACCATGTGAGGGCGGCCATGTGTCTTTTCATGACGTCATCTTAAAGGCAATTGAAGCAAAGCCATTCTGATTGGCTGTGCTTTCTTTGCCTTTAAGTGACGTCACCAGTTTTTTTTACATCGGCCAAAACACATGGTTTTCACGGACCAATCAGGGAACCATATGACGAAAATGTGACATCATAGGCCTTTAAAAGCCTATGTCGTCTCATTTTGAAGCCAGACGCCGAGGAGGAAGGACCTCCTCTGAAGATAGAAGACCAGGGCGTGGCACCGGACGGCAAGAAGACCCCGGAAGAAGGTAGAAGAATACAGATGAAGATGGATTACAACTAGAAGACCCCTGGATTGTCGTGTTTTATTATTTTAATGTTTATTATTTTATGTTTTTTTATTTTATGGGTTCCTGTTCGTGGATTGGTTCGTGAGTAAGCTGATCAACGGGAGTCTGTGGGGGCAAGTAATGGTAAGTTAAATAAAGAAATGTATTGAATGTAACTGTGTTTTTTTTTGCTTTTTCATGTGTTCATTTTTTTTATGCATATCATTTCTTGCCACTGTATGTATGTATGTATGTATGTATGTATGTATGTATGTATGTATGTATGTCTAGAGCAGGGTTTCCCAAACTTTTTTTTTCCATGGCCGGTTATTTTTATACTTCTACTTCGTGACCCACTAAAATTTTTATATCCTATACTGGCCTATAGGTAAAATAAAACAGATAAGAATGTCCATACAGAGAGACCAGGGGGGGCAGAGAGAGACCAGGGCGGGGGCAGAGAGAGACCAGGGGGGGGGCAGAGAGAGACCAGGGGGGGGGCAGAGAGAGACCAGGGGGGGCAGAGAGAGACCAGGGAGGGCAGAGAGAGTCCAGGGAGGGGGCAGAGGGAGACCAGGGAGGGGGCAGAGGGAGACCAGGGGGGGCAGAGAGAGACCAAGGATGGGGCAGAGAGAGACCGGGGGGGGCAGAGAGAGACCAGGGGGGCAGAGAGAGACCAGGGGGGCAGAGAGAGACCAGGGGGGGCAGAGAGAGACCAGGGAGGGCAGAGAGAGACCAGGGATGGGGCAGAGAGAGACCAGGGGGGGGGGCAGAGAGAGACCAGGGGGGGCAGAGAGAGACCAGGGGGAGCAGAGAGAGACCAGGGGGGCAGAAAGAGACCAGGGGGGGGCAGAGAGACCAGGGGGGCAGAGAGAGACATGGGGGGGCAGAGAGAGACCAGGGGGGGCAGAGAGAGACCAGGGAGGGGGCAGAGGGAGACCACGGAGGGCAGAGAGAGACCAGGGAGGGGGCAGAGAGACCAGGGGGGGGGCAGAGAGAGACCAGGGAGGGGGAGAGAGAGAGACCAGGGGGGGGGGGGCAGAGAGAGACCAGGGAGGGGGCAGAGAGAGACCAGGGAGGGGGCAGAGAGAGACCAGGGAGGGGGCAGAGGGAGACCAGGGGGGGTAGAGAGAGACCAGGGAGGGGGCAGAGAGGGACCAGGGAGGGGGCAGAGAGAGACCAGGGAGGGGGACAGAGAGAGACCAGGGAGGGGGCAGAGAGAGACCAGGGAGGGGGAAGAGAGGTACCAGGGAGGGGGCAGAGAGACCAGGGGGGGCAGAGAGAGACCAGGGGGGGGCAGAGAGAGACCCGGGGCGGGGGCAGAGAGAGACCAGGGGGGGGGCAGAGAGAGACCAGGGGGGGCAGAGAGAGACCAGGGGGGGCAGAGAGAGACCAGGGAGGGGGCAGAGGGAGACCAGGGGGGGGGCAGAGAGAGACCAGGGGGGCAGAAAGAGACCAGGGGGGGCAGAGAGAGACCAGGGGGGCAGAGAGAGACATGGGGGGTCAGAGAGAGAGACCAGGGGGGGCAGAGAGAGACCAGGGAGGGCAGAGAGAGACCAGGGAGGGGGCAGAGAGACCAGGGGGGGAAGAGAGAGACCAGGGAGGGGGCAGAGAGAGACCGGGGGGGGGGGGCAGAGAGAGACCAGGGGGGGCAGAGAGAGACCAGGGGGGCAGAGAGAGACCAGGGGGGGGCAGAGAGAGACCAGGGGGGGCAGAGAGAGACCAGGGGGGGGGCAGAGAGAGACCAGGGAGGGCAGAGAGAGACCAGGGATGGGGCAGAGAGAGACCAGGGAGGGCAGAGAGAGACCAGGGATGGGGCAGAGAGAGACCAGGGGGGGGGCAGAGAGAGACAGGGGGGGGCAGAGAGAGACCAGGGGGGGCAGAGAGAGACCAGGGGGGGGCAGAGAGAGACATGGGGGGGCAGAGAGAGACATGGGGGGGCAGAGAGAGACCAGGGGGGGCAGAGAGAGACCAGGGGGGCAGAGAGACCAGGGAGGGGGCAGAGGGAGACCAGGGAGGGCAGAGAGAGACCAGGGATGGGGCAGAGAGAGACCAGGGATGGGGCAGAGAGAGACCAGGGATGGGGCAGAGAGAGACCAGGGAGGGGGACAGAGAGAGACCAGGGAGGGGGACAGAGAGAGACCAGGGAGGGGGCCAGAGAGAGACCAGGGAGGGGGACAGAGAGAGACCAGGGAGGGGGACAGAGAGAGACCAGGGACGGGGACAAAGAGAGACCAGGGACGGGGACAAAGAGAGACCAGGGAGGGGGACAGAGAGAGACCAGGGAAGGGGACAGAGAGAGACCAGGGAGGGGGAGAGAGAGAGACCGGGGGGGGGGGGGAGAGAGACCAGGGGGGGGGGGGGAAGAGACCAGGGAGGGGGCAGAGAGACCAGGGAGGGGGCAGAGAGAGACCAGGGAGGGGGCAGAGGGAGACCAGGGGGGGTAGAGAGAGACCAGGGAGGGGGCAGAGAGAGACCAGGGAGTGGGCAGAGAGAGAGGCCAGGGAGGGGGCAGAGAGATACCAGGGTGGGGGCAGAGAGGGACCAGGAATGGGGCAGAGAGAGACCAGGGAGGGGGCAGAGAGAGACCAGGGAGGGGGCAGAGAGAGACAAGGGGGGGGGGCAGAGAGAGACCAGGGGGTGCAGAGAGAGACCAGGGGTTGGCAGAGAGAGACCAGGGGTTGGCAGAGAGAGACCAGGAGGGGGGGGCAGAGAGAGAACAAGGAGGGCAAAGAGAGAGAGAGAGAGACCAGGGGCACCCAGTTCCAGTAGTCCCCGTGCAATAAAATGTCTAAAAGTGCTTGCAGTGCAATTGTTCTGAAAGTTATTTTTTTCTGCCAGCTGGGGGGGGGGGGGGGGGGGGGGGGGGGGGGGAGGGGCTGCTGCTGCACTTACAGCTAAGCAGCAGCAGATTTTTAGTTTTGTTTTTTCACGGAGCCTAGCAGAAGTGCGACCGCTCTGCCCTGTGTCCTAGCCATGCCCCCCGACAATCTTTTTTAGGCGACCCGGCATTTTGCTTTCGTGGCCCGGTGCCGGGTCGCGACCCACCATTTGGGAAACGCTGCTGTAAACAATATGTATATTTAATTTTATGTGAATGTGTACAATTCAATGTGTGTTATTAAAATTAATAATGGCTTGTTCTTGTATAGCGCTGCTAGTTTTACACAGCACTTTACAGAGACATTTTGCAGGCACAGGACCCTGCAGAACTTAGGTGTGTATGTATGTGTTTGTATGATATAGATATATATGCACACGCACGCATATGCACGTGCACACATATACATGCACACACGTATACATGCGCACACGCACACATTAACATGCGCACACGCACACATACATGCGCACATATACACGCACACAAACATGCGCACACGCACGCATAAACATGCGCACACGCACACAAACATGCGCACATGCACACATATACATGTGCACACACACACATACATGCGCACATATACACGCACAAACATGCGCACACGCACACATAAACATGCACACGCGCACATACATGCGCACATGCACACATATACACACACAAAGATGCGCACACGCGCACATACATGCGCACATATACACGCACACGCACACATAAACATGCACACACGTATACATGCGCACATGCACACATATACACACAAACATGCGCACACGCGCACATACATGCGCACATATACACGCACAAACATGCACACACGCACACACGTATACATGCGCACACGCACACATATACACACACACAAACAAGCACACACACACATACATGCGCACACGCACACATATACATGCCCACACGCACACAGATACACACACACAAACATGCGCACACGCACACGCACACATACATGCGAACATATACACGCACACAAACATGCGCACACAAACATGCGCACACGCACACATAAACATGCACACACGCACATATACATGCGCACACGCACCCATACATGCGCACACGCACACATATACACACACAAACATGCGCACACGCACATACATGCGCACACACACACATACATGCGCACATATACACGCACACAAACATGCGCACACGCACACATAAACATGCACACGCACATATACATGCGCACACGCACACATACATGCGCACACGCACACATATACACATACAAACATACGCACACGCTCACATAAACATGCGCACACGCACACATAAACATGCGCACACGCACACATAAATATGCCCACACGCACACATATACATACACACTGTGTGTGCGCATGTTTATGTGCGTATATATTTATGGTATTGCTTGACCTGAGGAAGAGGAAAACTCTTGAAAGCTTGTCCCATGACACAAATTGTTGGTCCAAATAAAAAAAAGGTATCAATAAATACTGAAGAACTCATATATTCTGGTGTGTGTATGTATGTATGTAATATATATATATATATATATATATATATATATATATATATATATGAGACCCATCAAGGTCGAAACAGCTGTCTGTGGGTGGTTTTCTGGGTATGCACCTTAACCCTGGCTGTGCTCAAAGCTGTGACCATGCAGCAAGCTTAAGCATATAGGGAACCATGTTAAAAATGGTTATTGAGGCAAAAAGTGACACTGTGTGCTCATTTGCATGTCATTTCCCAGAATCCCTTGCTGCAGTGGAAGTGCTGTATGCTGGGTGATAATGGGGAAAGGCGGGGTTGCAGACCTGCCTAAGACATGCAGATAAGCATACAGTTATATTTGCATATATATATATATATATATATATATATATATATAGGCTATACGATACCGTGTAAGCAGATATCAGAGGCAGCACTCCAGTAGATAGTCAAAAAAAAGGTATTTAATGTGACATATAAACCAACGTTTCGGTCCTCCACACGGGACCTTTCTCAAGGTGATGAACAAACAGAGTGAGTCATAACACATATATATACCCTAAACCCCCAAAACAAACAGGTGCAACACATGATGTAAAGTAATAATTGCTTACATGCTAAATGCAGGAGCTGCACAGTAGCACCAGACTGTCAGATGACAGTGAAAACGCTTTCACACTCCTGCCACGTCGGCAGTGTTAACTGCGCATGTGTGTGTGGGAAGTTGAAGTGTCTGAGTACTTAGACTCCTGTCACATGATAACGGGCCAGTGGAGGGCGCATCTAGGCAATGTGAATGATTACTGCGCATGTGTGAGCTTAATGCAGTAGCAGGGAAAGATTGGATCTTAAAGACCTGTAGTATCGCTATTGCGCATGCGCGAACCACCGATAAATAAATAAATAATGCGGAACTGTGCGCGATCGCCAGCTGATGTGCTTGAGCTTAGCTGGCACGAAAATGTGTTGTGGGAGACCCTAGCACACATCTGAACCGTGTAGAGCCAATCTATGCCCCAAAATGAGTGCTGTTACTCATGTGTATGTCCCCAAAGAGAATTAATTGGGAACAGTAGGGAGCTAATGCACATCTGTAAACTGACAAGCATACTTCAATGAAAAATAATAACTGGATAAGCTCAATGTCTGCTCTCTTCTAATACAAAGAATGACTGTGGGACCAGGCAAAGCACACCCATACTGATGCCCCATAGTGAATAGATCTGCTGTGTGGCAGCAAGACTGTGTGCCCGAAGGTAGAGTCTGATGCTCTGCATCATGTAAACAAAGCTGCCAGCTTAAAATATGTAGTAGCATAAGTTGATATAAATGGGCTATCAAAGAAAGGACGTGGGTTAGCCCCTGCACAAATATCATCATGAAACATGTTGCACCCTCAAAAGACACCAATGTAACAGTGTAATACAGTGATCCCCAATACATGTGAACATATAACCTGAGATGAGCTGACACTTTAATAATATGCATATATTTGTATATATTGTGTTGGACCAGAATCAACAGTGTATGGATGGACCTGTGTATTAATGGATTACACCAACTTGCCTAATACCGTGTAAATAACATCAATAAATGGGTGAAGTATTGAATAAGCCTTCTGAGATAAACATTATCCTATGAGGCATGACAACTTGTATATACAGTATTCACAATCGTGACAATGTAAGGCGGGTGGCAATCGTGGTGACTATTGGCTATGTGCAGGAATTGGTGGCATAACACAAAGACAACTGCTGAAACAATGAGGTATATAAACATTAATTGGTGGTGATAACCAATGTATAGAGACAAGGTAAATCCTGTAGGATTGAATGATTATGTGTGAATCCGCAATTAATAATGCAAGACCTATCCAGTAGACAGCTGATCTGAGGGCAAAGAGATACATGAAGCAGTTAAGTCATTGATTCAAAGCAACTGGGTCCCAATTGGGCACCGTGTCTGTCATAATAGATAGCTCAAAGGAAACAGCTCAGCGACAAATCTTCATTTAGTCCGCGTGGACTTAATGTGTCCAATTTATAGATTGTCCGTGCCTCCAGTTGAAGGAGAGCCTTGTTGCGGTCCCCTCCCCTGGGGGACAGTTGAACTTGTGCAATAGGCATACACCGTAGAGTAGCTAGACTGTGCTGTTTTTCTTTAAAATGACGAGCCACCGGTTGTTGTGTG
This sequence comes from Ascaphus truei, assembly GCF_040206685.1. Taxonomy (NCBI): domain Eukaryota; kingdom Metazoa; phylum Chordata; class Amphibia; order Anura; family Ascaphidae; genus Ascaphus; species Ascaphus truei. Next base: position 218,541,658 of record NC_134486.1, read on the forward strand.
AGGTCCTCCTTATTGTCGGTGTCTGCCAAGGCCTTCCGGATTGCAGACCGATGTAAACTGAGGCGTTCTTTAAGCATCCTGATGGTCTTGCCAATGTAGTACAGGCCACAGGGGCACCGGATGAAATACACCACGTATTTAGAGTCACAATTCATGAAGTCCTTGATGTGAATACGATGTCCATGATGTGGATGTGAGTAACTTTTGCCCAATACCATATACTGGCAGTTGACACAACCTCTGCATTTATGCACTCCAACTGGTCTAGTCAACCAGGACTGTTTCTTGCTGTATTTGGAACGCGGGTCGGCCTGTGTCAGCAAGTCTCCCAAATTGCGACCTCTGCGGTAGCAGAACCGGGGAGGGTCCTTGAAATGCTGTCCAATTTGCTTATCCTTAGCCAAAATGTCGACATGTTGCAAGATGCTGCGTCTGATGAAACCTGACGCTGTTGTGTAAGTGCTTTTAATATTGAAGCGGTTGTCGCTTGTCTTCTTATATTGAGGTTTTAGCAAGGTGCTTCTTTGGATACCTCTTGCTTTTTCCAGTGCCATTGTCACCTCTGCCCGGTCGTAGCCACGTTCCAGGAAGGATTTCTTCATGCCTTCGAGTGCTGCCTCTAGCCTTGATGGTTCACTAGTGACTCTGATTACCCTCAAAAATTGTGAGAAGGGTAATCCTTGCTTCATTGGTGCCGGATGGTGGCTGGTTGCCAATAATAATGTATTTTTATCTGTTGCTTTGCGGAACAGCCTCGTTGCTAAATGACCATTTGCTTTGTACACAATAGTGTCTAGAAAGGCTACCTCAATTGTGCTAAAACATAATGTGAAGCGTATGGTGGTTGGTAAATGATTGAGTGTATCAACAAATGTAAGTAACTCTGCCTCAGTCCCAGACCAAACCAAAAACAAATCGTCAATGTAGCGAAAAAACTTGACCAGATATTTGCTGTACATTGGATTGTTGAAAAAATGTTCACATTCATAAGAGTCCATGAATAGATTGGCGTACGATGGGGCCATGTTGGACCCCATTGCAGTGCCAATAAGCTGCAAGTAAAAATTATTTTCAAATTTAAAATAATTTTTATGCAAAATAACATCCATTAATAGCAGCAAAAAATCAGGTGGAGGGCCAGTATGTGCAGTAAAGCTCATTAGATGTTCTCTGCTTGCCTGAATACCATCAATGTGATTAATGTTGGTATACAGGCTTGCAACATCCATAGTTGCCAAAATGTAGTCGTCAGTAATGTTTGTCAAAGTGGCCAATTGATTAATGAAATCAGTGGTGTCTTTGATATAAGATTTCATGTTGAATACCATTGGTTGCAGAAAAAAGTCCACAAATTGTGAAAGTGGATGTGTTAATGAGCCACGTGCTGAAATGATCGGCCTACCGGGAGGTGCTGTGATGGATTTGTGTATTTTGGGAAGAATGTAAATGACTGGAATGATTGGATGGGATTGTTTAAGAAATTTACTCGTCTCCTCAGAGATCCATCTATTTGAAAGGCCAAGATCAATAATAGTATCAATCTCTCTTTTGTAGTTTAATGTGGGATCTGAAGGCAACAGTTTGTAATGCGTGTTAACGCCTAATTGATTGTCAATTTCTTGTTTGTAGTAGCTGTATGGCATAACCACGACACCACCCCCTTTGTCAGCTGATCTTATAATGATATCAGTATTTGAGCTGAGTGACTTGATTGCCAGATGTTCTTCCCTAGAAAGATTTAAATAACTGGTTTTGTAGTGTTTTAATTTGGCTCTGGTGTCCAGTCCCACTAAGTTCATGAAAGTGTGAATGCTGTGGTTATGTGTCTGGGGATCAAAAGTACTACTTGGTTTGAATTTATGCAACTGTTTACTTGTGTCACTCTCGGTGGGATCTGATGGTATTTTGCTGAAAAAGTCTTTTAGTTTTAATTGTCTATTAAGACGGTATAAATCAACTTCCCAAGAAAAGGGATCCTGTTTGTACGTGGGAACAAACGTGAGACCTTTTGTAAGGAGGCTAAGTTCAGCAGGATTGAGAAGATGCTCAGACATGTTGAACACTACACACTCTACGTTGTGTACTTGTTCTGACCTCTGGTTTGCCGTAACGGGTACCTTGTGCTTGTGTCCGCCCCTCCTGGTTTTGTGCCTATTTTGGGAATGGGGGGGGGGGGGTGGTGGTTTGCCTAATCCTAAAAAAGACTGAGGTCCCGCTACTGCACCTTCTGTACTGTCTGATTGATCAGTGTCACTAGTGTTGCAAGTGCCACTAGTGGCCGTGGTTTTCTTATGTTTTGAAAAAAACCTTCTAGGTTTGTTTTTGGTCTGGTTTGGCTCATTAATCCCCAGCAGCCATCTGTACACCCGTCTGTCAGAATAATCTGCTTTGACAATTTTAAGTTTCTCCCTTTTGTATTTTATCAGATTGTCCCTATATGCATCGATGGTATTCTGGATTTTATCCTGCCAATCAGTAGATGTGTCAGTGTCTAATGTGCCGCCATACTCTTTAGTAATTGTATCTATATTGCTTTTGATCTTAGTCAGCTCCTTACTTGACTGATCAATGACCAAAATCATTAAGTCAAAGGAGCATTTGTTTAGAATCCCTATCCACTTTTTGCAGAAATTGGGGTCCCCCCTGCCAATAGTTGGTTGATTGCTGACGCGGAAACCCCTAGGGATAAGACCTTCTTTATGGTAGTGAGAGATGGTCAAACCATGCAAATAGAAGTCAACCTCTTTTTTCTTTAATTTAATCAAATCATTAAATACATCCGATGGTTTATCTGGTCCAAACACCGCTTGTATATCATCAGTGTACCTGATCTGAGCAATCTCAGTATGCAACATGTTTCATGATGATATTTGTGCAGGGGCTAACCCACGTCCTTTCTTTGATAGCCCATTTATATCAACTTATGCTACTACATATTTTAAGCTGGCAGCTTTGTTTACATGATGCAGAGCATCAGACTCTACCTTCGGGCACACAGTCTTGCTGCCACACAGCAGATCTATTCACTATGGGGCATCAGTATGGGTGTGCTTTGCCTGGTCCCACAGTTATTCTTTGTATTAGAAGAGAGCAGACATTGAGCTTATCCAGTTATTATTTTTCATTGAAGTATGCTTGTCAGTTTACAGATGCGCATTAGCTCCCTACTGTTCCCAATTAATTCTCTTTGGGGACATACACATGAGTAACAGCACTCATTTTGGGGCATAGATTGGCTCTACACGGTTCAGATGTGTGCTAGGGTCTCCCACAACACATTTTCGTGCCAGCTAAGCTCAAGCACATCAGCTGGCGATCGCGCACAGTTCCGCATTATTTATTTATTTATCGGCGGTTCGCACATGCACAATAGCGATACTACAGGTCTTTAAGATCCAATCTTTCCCTGCTACAGCATTAAGCTCACACATGCGCAGTAATCATTCACATTGCCTAGATGCGCCCTCTACTGGCCCGTTATCATGTGACAGGAGTCTAAGTACTCAGACACTTCAACTTCCCACACACACATGCGCAGTTAACACTGCCGACGTGGCAGGAGTGTGAAAGCGTTTTCACTGTCATCTGACAGTCTGGTGCTACTGTGCAGCTCCTGCATTTAGCATGTAAGCAATTATTACTTTACATCATGTGTTGCACCTGTTTGTTTTGGGGGTTTAGGGTATATATATGTGTTATGACTCACTCTGTTTGTTCATCACCTTGAGAAAGGTCCCGTGTGGAGGACCGAAACGTTGGTTTATATGTCACATTAAATACCTTTTTTTTGACTATCTACTGGAGTGCTGCCTCTGATATCTGCTCACACGGTATCGTATAGCCTATTTGATTTATATAGGATTAGCACCCACCTATATCTACCTGACGGAGTGCCTTGTTCTCATTTATTCAATATATATATATATATATATATATATATATATATATATATATATATATATATATATATATATATATATATACTGAGTTAAAGGCGGGGTTGCCGACCTGCCTAAGACATGCAGATGAGCATACAGTTGTATTTACATTTATATTTTTATATATATTTATTTATTTATTTATATATACTGTATGTATATATGCAGTGCTCGACAAACCCGGTCGCCAACTCGCCAGCTGCGATCGGATATTGGCTCGTGGCCAGTAACCTTTCCCCTGCTCTCTAAAAAAAAATCCCCTGCTCAAAAAAAAATAAATTAAAAAAATCGGAAAAAAAAAAATCAGAGCTGATTGGCTGTGACGCGGGATGGAGTTGCCAGGACTTCAAACCGCCCTTTCTGCACGGGTAAGTAATGGGGGGGAGGGGTGAGTGCGTGCGTGTCTCCTCGTGCGTGTCTCCTCCTCCTCCATAGTATCCTCTTGTATAATTGTGTCAGCTCCTTACAAGACCTGCACTGATCCGGCCATGGAGGAGTTTGTACAGATGCTTGAGGTGGGGGGAATTTAATACACTTTAAATATTTATATATACACTGGTACATCTTTCCCCCTCTCTCCGGCGCTCCCGCTGCCCGCGCGGGACGTAACATACTGTAGTAGCCGGGGTGTTTCTCCCCTCACCCCCCTCCGGTGCTCCCGCTGCCCACGTGGGTCGGACCATACTCTAATAGGCCGGGGTGCTTCTCTCCCCCTCCCCCTCCCCCTCCCTCCGGTGCTACCGCTGCCCGCGCGGGTCTGAAGATGTTGCAGTAGCCGGGGCTTTTCTCTCTCCCCCCCCCCCTCCCTCCGGTGCTACCGCTGCCCGCGCGGGTCTGAAGATGTTGCAGTAGCCGGAGCTTTTCTCTCTACCCCCCCCCCTCCCTCCGGTGCTACCGCTGCCCGCGCGGGTCTGCAGGAAGTAGCAGGGTGTTTCTCCTCTCTCCCCTCCGCGCACGTCCCTTCCCGTGTGTGTGTGGGTATGAGAGTGAGATTGAGTGTTTGTGTGTGTATGGGAGAGAGAGATTGAGTGTGTGTGTGTGTATGAGACAGAGATTGAGTGTTTGTTTGTGTGTGTGTGTATATGGGAGAGAGAGATTGTATGTGTGTGTGTGTGTGTGAGAGAGAGATTGAGTGTTTGTGTGTATATGGGAGAGAGAGAATGTGTGTGTGCAGGAGTGTCTCTCCCCCCTCTCTGTCTCTCCCCCCTCTCTCTGTCTCTCCCCCCTCTCTCTGTCTCTCCCCTCTCTCTGTCTCCTCCCCTCTCTCTGTCTCCTCCCCTCTCTCTGTCTCTCCCCCCTCTCTGTCTCTCCCCCTCTCTCTGTCTCTCCCCCTCTCTCTGTCTCTCCCCCTCTCTCTGTCTCTCCCCCCTCTCTCTCTCCTCCCCTCCTCTCTGTCGCTCTCCCCTCTCTGTCGCTCTCCCCTCTCTGTCGCTCTCCCCTCTCTGTCGCTCTCCCCTCTCTGTCTCTCTCCCCTCTCTGTCTCTCTCCCCTCTCTGTCTCTCTCCCCTCTCTGTCTCTCTCTCACTCTCTGTCTCTCACCCACACTCTCTGTCTCACACTCTGGACATGGATATCTTATTTACCCTATATATCTTAACAGCCCTATACTACACCGAAATAACAAACTGCTTTCTTCCAGATCTGACTCAAGCTTCACACGGGAGACATCGGAACCCCCCCTAACCCAGAAGACAGGTAGGGAACGCCTCCCCTCCAATGTATAACATTGCGGGAATTAAGGTATCTGGACATTGAGGGACTGCGGATCAGGTAAGATCCCAGGCGGGATTGCTGCTTTAAATATTGTGAAGCGAGGCGTCCAGACATTGGTTAAGGGGTGCAGGAAACTAGTCATTCACATCTGGCTTTTTTTTCTAGATCCGACACACACACACACACACACAATACACACACACACACATACACACACACACACACACACACACACACACACGTAACAAGGACTAATTGTAGTATAATGTAATACAATAAATAAACTTATGTCAAAAACGAATGTTCTTACTAGGAATTTACTCAATTTATTTTATTTATGTATTTTTTCAAAAGCGGGGGCGGGACTAGGGGCGGGGTTGGGGGCGGGATTAGGTGGCGAGTAGATTTTTTGGTTCGGCGAGTTGATTTTTGGGTGATTTGTCAAGCACTGTATATATGTATATGTATGTATGGATATATAGCGAAGGTCATCAGCCGGCGGCGGAGGGAGAGAAGGACGGCATCCTGCAGCGAAGCTCGGCAGAGGACAGCGGAGGGAGAGAAGGACGGCATCCTGCAGCGGCAGAGGACAGCAGCCGGCGGCGGAGGGAGAGAAGGGCGGCATGCTGCAGCGGCAGAGGACAGCAGCCGGCGGCGGAGGGAGAGAAGGACGGCATCCTGCAGCGAAGCACGGCAGAGGACAGCGGAGGGAGAGAAGGACGGCATCCTGCAGCGAAGCTCGGCAGCGGCAGAGGACAGCAGCCGGCGACGGAGGGAGAGAAGGACGGCATGCTGCAGCGGCAGAGGACAGCAGCCGGCGGCGGAGGGAGAGAAGGACGGCATCCTGCAGCGGCAGAGGACAGCAGCCGGCGACGGAGGGAGAGAAGGACGGCATGCTGCAGCGGCAGAGGACAGCAGCCGGCGGCGGAGGGAGAGAAGGACGGCATCCTGCAGCGAAGCTCGGCAGCAGCAGAGGACAGCAGTGGTGGCGGAGGGAGAAGAGGACCATGTGAATGGAGCAGGAGCGGACAGGAGGGCGGTAGGGAGGAGTTACGCTGTAGCAGCGGCAGACACCGGAATACTTCTGTCAGACCGCTGACCTCTATCTAGACAAATCACCCAAAAATCTACTTGCCCCATTGTCCCACCTTTTAGAAAAAGAAATGGAATAAATTCCTAGTAAGAACTAATAACTACTGTTTTTGACATAACTGTTTATTTATTGTATTACATTTATACTTTACTACAACTAGTCCTTGTTACTGTACATAGTTCCTTACTAATCTAGTAAAAAAAGCCAGATATAAATGAGGTGGGAGTGTGAGTGGGTGGGTGAGTGACTGGGTGGGTGGGTGAGTGACTAGGTGGGTGAGTGACTCGAGCCACAGGGACCTGTAGGGAGAAAAAAATCCAGAGTCAGTAATCAGTTTCTGAAAGCCCTGGGCTTAAATAGCCCGCCCCATTAGCCCCTCCCCTTGTTGATTCGCGCGCAAATCCACCAAACCTCGTGGTGGGGGGAAGGAAAGGAAGACACGTTAAGTACCCCCTGGAGGCACAGAGCCATTATGGACGCGACGGCTCCATTTTGAGACCTCTGCTTCTCTGACCCGCTGGTCACATCGCATCCAACACTGAAGGTCCCGATCACTCACTGTAGTAACAGTGCGTAGCCAAACCACTTTCCAAAGCGATATAAACAGGGGAAAGGCTGACAGGGGATCGTCTCCACTCCTCACAAATGTCCACAAACTTGCTATAGTCACAAGACCACCCCTGTATCGCTTGGGAAAGTGGTTTGTCAACGCGCTGTAATTACAGTCAGTGATCAGGACCTTCAGTGTTGGTGCCCACGTGAGTGACGTCACCTTGATGCGACGTGACCAGCGGGTCTGCTAACGTCTTTTTGTTTTATACCAGTGTTGCACTATGATTTTCTTTCTTGTTTATCTCCACGTCACGAGACATCTATCAAGAATCGTCAGATATTGTTTGGACACTAAGGACTGGTTAACCAATTCATTTGGGATCATCCTGGGTGTTGTATGGTTAATCTAGGCGCCAGTGATTTTGTGTTTCTATGTTCTATGTTGACTTGCATCGGTCATTATTTCTAGGCAGCCTAGACCTTTAATATAGAGGTTATTTTTGTAATCACTTTAGTATTAATTATCACTAAAATAATTTAAGCATTAGCGCTGTATCACTATATTTTATAGCCGGAATTTTACGGCTTTAGCCTATAATTTGTAATACGCACTTAAAAATTGGACTATTGAATCGTACGCTATATTTTTGTGATTGGGCAGAGTGCAGTAAACAGGGACCTTGGGGTGATTTCTCTATCACCCCTTTTTGCTTTTTGGTACTATATACAAGTCCTCTGTGCAACAGTCTATATTACTGTATTGGCTCTAAAATATGTGAGCGGTGAGGTCAAATTGTTGTTCTAATTAGTACAATATTGCCCTGTTAACAAAGCTTGTTGAATAGCTACACATGCAATATCGCTCTAAGGCCTCGTTCAGGGTGCCAGAGACAGGAGGTGGAGGACGCACGTCCGCGTGTGTGCCCGTCAGTCTGCTGGACGATGTGTTCTCATCCTCCCCAGCAGACCTTTGCTTGCGTTGAGGAGGCGGGGATACAGAGCTGAGGTTAGGGATGAGTGTTGCTCTTCTGACTACATTTTCCGGAATGATTTCATTGGCTGCCGAGGTACCAGTGACGCTGCTGGAGCTTGAAAAAACAACTTGAGTTGTTTATGGAAACTGTCGCAGCGTCAACTCTGTACTTCGGAGACAATGAAAGCTGGTACACTGACAACTGCTATTCAGTTGAAACACTTTGTTTCGAACATGCACGTGCACGTAAGTGTGCGAACGTCGCGAACCCGGCACCCTGAACAAGACCTAAAAGGGCACTTAACCAGCATTAATGGACTTATCGAAGGTTAGTCAATAGGCTCATGAGTACTCTATGGACTGGGATCTTTTTTTTGTCATATTCTGACTATCATCCCATCAGAACATCTTATTGGGTGTCAGCCATCATTCAGTGGAAAAGAATATAGTACATATTCCAAATATATGGTATATCCACTATAGAGAGATCTTTATTACACATATCTAAGATAGTAGAAAAAAGGAAAAGAGTCAATATACTTGTTAAATAAAAACATACTATTATTGAATTAGTTATAAAAAATACTAAAAACAGAAAAGGGGATAATTTTAAATTAAATTGAGGGAAAGACGAGGAAAGCATCCCTGTAGACAACTGTAATATAACATAAAAAACAGTCATTAACCTAAATGCTAACCATTGAATCCCATTAAAAAGAATTATATAAAGCCATGATTTTAGAGGAGAAGCAGAACAAGAAAAAGCGGTGACATCATAGATCATAAGAACATGGAGAACCCCAGGTAGTCATTCATACCCTGGGGTAACATTGAGCCCAAAGTGACAATCCACCTGCATTCCTTTTGTAGAAGTGCTCTTTCGATATCACCACCCCGTATCCCCAAAGAGACACGTTCTATAGCGAATATAAATGGTTAACATTTAGGTTCATGACTGTTTTTTATGTTATATTACAGAAAATGCTAACCATTTATATTTATATACCCCAACACCCCCAATACATACATATATAGTGATGCGGGGGGGGCGATGCTGTGGGGAGCGGGGGCTGAATGGCCCAGTCCCTGCACGGGGGAGGTCAGTGTTGTGTGGGCCTTTGCCACGTGGGGGGGGCCGTGTGCTGCGGGGGAGGGCCGGTGTGCTGCTGATGGTGCACGATGCTGCCGGTTTTGGCCCGGGGGAGGGTTGGGGGGCCAGTGCTGCTGGGAGACATCTGTCTCCCGGTGCTGCTCCTCCAGCGCGCGCGCCGGGCCTCCTTCTCTTACTTCCAGCGCTGCCAGGGAGACCCGGCGCCGGGTTCAGAGGTTTTTTTTTTTTTTAAGTTAACTAACAGCCCTTGTTCACCGCTGCTGGCGACCCTGATTGCGGCGTCGCTCTAGCCAAGCCACGGCGCAACAGGGTGCCGCGGCACACAGTTTGGGAACCACTGCTGTAGAGGCTTGTGAATGGGACCCTGAAACTGTAAATTGTGTTACATTGTGTGTATGTCTTTTCCTGAAATAAATTACAATTTATTTTACCTCCTTGCTTTGCTCAATCAATGATCCCGGTATAAAAAGGTATAAAAAGATGTTAATAAACCTGATCTCCCGTGACACTCCCCTCTAAGCCTCAGGGAGGAAGTGACCAAATTATAGGAAAGAGCTCAGCCCCCTAGGCTACGGTTATAGTGCCGGCGACGCGACGGCGACTGTGATGTTAGGCTGCGGTCGCTGGAAAAATCAAATTGAGATGACTTCCAGCGATCGCGACCAAGCCATCGCGTCACACTTACTATAAGAGAACGCAACGGCGGCAATGCATTTGTTTTGACGCGATGTCACTGTCGCCGGCACTATAAGCACGGCCTTAGAGGGAAGTGAGAGTCAGTCCAGCTTCCCCCTTCATTCTCTCCTAACTCAGGAACAAGAGAAATTTAGAAACACACTTGATGAGACCACCTGATATTTGTGGTTTGATGTATAGGCAATCTCAGTAAAAGAGATAAAGACTATTGAAATTCCCCCTCAACACCCACAATCCAGAGCCCTGGTTAATTTAGGAATTTAAATGTTAATATAGCTGGTACAGTTAGTTCAAAGTTGAAGGTTATTTTGTTTATAAAAAATGGGTGCAGACCCGCACTGTCCGACGATCAGATCAGGGGAGAGACAGTCATCCCCAGCATATCAACTGCAGCTGCAATTAGTACCCTATTCCTGAAGTTAGCCGGTATAGAGTAAACCTTGTACTCACGATTGATACCGTCCCCCTTGCCTCCTGGCTTCGCGTTGCACCTGGCTAGGTGTTCAGCCTCACTCCATGGCGTCTCTCTGATCGATAGAGCACAACAAAAATAGAGTGATCAGAAGACAAGCCACTCCTGACAAAAGCTAAGACTCACCAGCAAAAATGGATAAAGAAACTTTTATTAAACAACATAAAACGAATACTGATCCACAA